>NC_080587.1:74499229-74801570 GCF_029962835.1 Magnolia sinica | reverse complement strand
TTGGGTTCGAGATTGCAAGTCATGCCGAGATTGAGATCTCCAAAACTGCCCTTCTCCTTCAGATACTGGCTCAAGAGGCTGCACGTGTGGGAGAAACTCGACTTCTCCGGCGCTCTCCTGACGGAGCTCCGTCCGGAATCTGACACACCCGGCGAGTTCGACATCATTTCCGGCATAAAACCGATATATCTTTTCTTTCTTTCTTTCGTTCTCTGTATCTGATTTTCGCGGTGTGAAGATTGGGAGTCTGTTTTCTCTTTTTAAACAGGGGAGATATTTGATACTGTGGCAGAGTACAACACTTGATACGTAGGCGCAAAGAAATTGTACACGTGGCAGTCATTAAGTAAACATAGGCGGACTAGATTGTCGTAATTTCATTATATAATTAATATTCTCAAAATCAGTTTGGCTAGGAAATTTCACCCTCTGATTCAAGGACACACGTTGGTTGAAATAGGACCGTTGATTTTTTATTTTCAACCGTTGAAAAGATGTTCACTAATTCTGATATCCAGATGATAAAATAATTTTAGAATTTGTTTATGACACATCCAAAGTCGTACCCACGCTTTGGACAGTTTAATTCGACTGATTTGTATGCCAGATATGCATTTTCCACGTAATTTCCACATGCGCGTGTATAATCTGTCACACTCTGCCAGACTATCAAAGCGTGTCTCTTTTCCACATTGTCTGTCTGGTATTATACGCACGTGATCTTTATGTTTTGAAGAGGAAGGAGGGATTTTTGGACAAAGAAATGCTAAGCGAATTGCGCGAGGAGATTGAATAGGTGAGTCGCGTCACACGTACCGGTTGGAACACGTGTAAGAGATCAAGACCATGCACTCATCTGGGGAACATTTCAATGGCCTGGTATTATTTTCACCTGGTTTCTGGTTAGGTGAAATTTCATTTTGGGACCCACCTAATGACTGGCCTGGATCTTGCATCCCCCTGCCGCCATTGGCACGTTTTCGCCGTTCTCCTTCTCGGTCTCTCTTCGCGCTCCGTCCGAGCTTTTCCCACGAGCGTTCGTTTTGCGTTTGTCGCGACTAAGAACCACTGTGCGTCGCACCGAACTGGGGCCCGCATGCTCATTTTACGGCTGATCGGAACCGTCCATGCTAAGGAATCTACGATATCAAGCCTACTGTAATGAAACGAATTTTCAACAGTTCTTATGCTCAAATCTAAAATCCAAACATTAGAATCATCATTGAAGGGTGATTATGGAAAACAGCTTATTTATGGCATTGAAGAAAATCTGGACGGTTCAAATCATCAGGCTATCTCAGCGTGGGGGCCCAACGATGGTTCAAAACGAACTCTTCACAGGATATTTGATTTCCTGATCTATCCAATGGGGCCGTGGCAGTAATCCAGACCGTTGGTCTGTTGCACCCACCTTGATGATTGACCATTCCCCAAAATCCTCTCATATTGAACGACCCAGGCCACTAAAATCGGTCCTTTATTTGTTTGAATGTGGATAGTTATCATATTTCTCTTTGACCGTTTCTTCCTAGGCCAATATTCTAACCGCTGAGATTTTCTTATTTCAGAAAATTTTGGGTATGGTCCATCCAAGGTGATCCCCAAAATATCAACGGTCCAGATCAGTGAAACCTAGACCATACCTGTTCAAACCCGAAAAACCTAGTAAATAATGCAAAGCCTCGGTCTACGTTCCTATAATTCATCATTTAGAAAAGAAGAGATTTGATATTCCACCTGCATATGGAGCTTCATACGCAGGCGTTTATAAATTGTACACGTGGCATCCATTAACTCGAGTTAAATCGTATAGATTGTGTAAATCACTGTCGATAAATAACAAAGATCAGATCAGTTGAAACAGCTCTATCCTCTGATTCATGGAAACATATTTGTTGAAATAGGACCATTTGATTTTTCATTTTCAGCCGTTCCTTAAACGTCCACCAATCGGACAGTCAGATAAGCGAATAGTCTTAGTTATTTATTCATGATACATTTACACTCGTACCCATGATTTGGACAGTTTAATTTGAATCATATGCAATCTTAAGTAACTTTAAAGTGCCCGCGTATCATCCATCACACTCTGCCAGAGTATCAAAGTTTCTCTCTTTATATAAAAGCAACCTCAATCTAATTCCACACGCGGCATCTTCAAGCGCCGGACACAATGCCCAACCCCAGACAACATAGTACACGTGTGATCGATCCAGGACATTCATTAAAAGGGTCACCACGTTTTATATTCGTAAACGTTAAATCAATCCTGTCCACTCATCCAGAGAGCGACACATGGGCATTCGATGTAAACCGCTGGTTTTCATTTTCTGAACCGCACGGTTCTCGGACCTGGGAGGCCCACCTAATCATGAACCTTCCAGACTGTTAAGGAACTTTCACTGCAGGACCGCTCACTTGCATCTTGATTCCTGGGCACGTGTATCACGTTGGCACGTGGTGGAGAAGACACGTGGCGGAGCCGGTGAAGAATAACGGTTTCCGTTTAAGGTCCGTAAATGACCGTTAGTTGGTGAAATCGCTAGTCTGATGAAATATACCATACTGTCGGAGCATACACATGCGCACGTCTACGGTTACACGTGGAAGGATACAGTCAATCCAAACCGTCCAGATTGTGTATCCAATGTGGATGGTAAGAGATCAAAAACCAGATTGATCTGACAATCTAAACCCACAATCAATTTTCCTTTGTTCCTTTAATTTGGTGGATCGTTCTTTTTGACTGTCCGTTTATGGACCCCACTCAAATTCTAGGACATCCAACGGTTTTGATTTTGGACTACGCTCCACCCTGTGGGTCCCACAATTTGGACCATTGTGCTGAGTGCATTTTTGTGATTCATCCTTCCGTATTCTTCCAAGAGTGAAATTCTTCGTACACGTGTGGTGATCTAGGACGTTCATTTGGTGGCATTGCTCTGATGGATCACTGTTTAAAGTCACAATAAAGCTAGACTACCCTAAGTTTGTTTGGTGGCTTGCATTTGATATGTATTAATATGCAATGAATTTCAATCTATCTTAAAGAGGTTATGTAAGGCCATGCACCAATTACCACCATTTAAAGAGGTTATGTAAGGCCATGCAAAAAATAAGACACCTTTGGCTAGTGGGCAAAGCTCTGTGGGCCCCACATTGACATATGCGTTTTATCCACGTTGCCTATTCATTTTGTTGGCTCATTTTAAGGAGGTCCGAGTCCAAAAATGAGGTATATCTAAATTTTTAATGGACCACACATGTTTTTTGTTGGGAACTTTTCAGTGACTAAAAAAGTATTGGGTTAGGTTGATATTTGTGTTTACCCTTCATTACGGTCCATGTGATCTTATCAACGGGACAAATAATTAATACGCATTACAACAAGTCCTAAGAAGTTTTTAATGCTGGACATTCAATTAACATTATTTCCTAGGGTGTGATCCTTGTAAGGTTTGAATTTTTCTCAAATTTTTAGGCTAATGCCCTAAGCCCAAGGAGCTTTGACATAAGCTAGCTGGCTGGTGTCAGGATAACTAGCCAAATGCATCCGCAAAATGTAGGCATGGTATTACTTGGCCTTTAGGCCGTTTGTACTGGTGGGGTAGGTCGGCAGGTCGAGTGATCGAAAATATTAATATAATGAGCTCCATTGTGGATGGCTCATGCATCAAAATAATCTTCTAATTAGATAAACTTTAACCATTCGCTCACCTGCGCACTATTTTGCATCGAACCGGGGCGAATTTTTTTGAGAACCTATCATATGTCATTTGACTCCAAAATCTGAACGGTCAATTTGAATCAGCACTTCATGAAACACCCCGGGCCCAATTTGTAATTTGATCCAAAACTCTGGTGGGCCATGAAAAATGAAAACGTTTTCCTCCCTTGAATTGCATTTCTCTTTCTTATGGCCCAACAAAATTTTAAATCAGGCTGAAAATCCCTTGGGGTTTCATTGGATTCCGCATCACATGGAGAATTAGACACTCATGACACGTGGAAAAGTGTGCATAGGTGAGCATGACTCTCTCTCTCTCTCTCTCTCTCTCTCTCTCTCTCTCTCTCTCTCTCTCTCTATATATATATATATATATATATATATGCTAACCTATGCACCTTTGCACATGTGTCGTGGACATGGAATGGTCCAAGTGATGTTGTAGCTTTTGAAACTTCACAAGCCCAACTTTTAGCCCGATAGAAAACCCTGATAGGCCATATTCAAATGAAACAATTTTCTCTCTTGATTTGCGTTTCATTTTGTTATGTCTCATTAGAATTTACATCAGACTGAAAATTGGGTTTACAGAGTTTGAAAGGGTTCCGCTGTTCAAATTTTGTGTATATATAGCCATGCTCACCTGTGCACCTATGCAAGTGCATACCTTTGCACGCGTGTCATGGGCATCTAATCCAAACGGTCTATGTGAAGTAGAATCCCGTGAAACCTCAAGGGACAAGTTTTCACCCTGATCTAAATTTTTAATGAGCCATAGCAAAGAGAAACGCAAATCAAGGGAGGAAACCATTTTCATTTTTCATGGCCCAACAAAGTTTTGGATCAAAGTAAAAATTTGAGCATGAGGGGTTTCATGTGGTGTTACTTCACGTGAATATATATATATATATATATATATATATATATATATAATATATATATATATATATATATATATATCAAAAAATGCCAGAACATTCCATGGCTAGGATCTTCCCGTTGCCGTTTCCAGTGCATTAGCTAACCATTCTAAAGCCCACTGTATAAACGGTTTGGATCACTTAACCAGAGCCCCACTTGTACAGTCAAATAGTTGACTCCAAAACATGGACACTTTTGCAGTGGATTTACATTGTCCGGATGCATCAAAATATGAAGTGTCCTGATGCACTATTCTGTAGAATGGGGCCCATGGTTCGGCGATCAAGACCGTTGATCTAATGGCCCTGATTTCAATAAATATCCTAAACAAGAGATTCCTAACCCGTGAATCAGTAGCCTAAAAGTATACAATTATTGGCTTGTAGGGCTATTATCTCCCGGTAATGAATAATTTTTGGGTGATCCTCCATCTCTGGTGGGACATCAGATCAACGGTATGGATCAACGAAACAAGGGCCCCACGAAAGAATATAAAGTATTTTCCAGTCCCTCCGACCCATTTAAAGGCACGGACGTAACGTCGTCAGTTTCCCATTCTTACGTTATAACTCCGTTTCACGTCGGCACGAGATCGTGGAAAGAACCCCGTTGTCCCCACACGCTCAAACGCCCAACTAAAGAATGCAAAAAAAAGCGTCCTCGGTCGTGTAAAATGGACCAGGACCTCATCGCACGTATGTAACTCCGCACACGTGTGCCGAATGACACGCGTCTCGCGAGGCCCCTCCAGAAAGTAATGCCGTCACATGCATGAATGTATGGACCCACTTATCCGCGGCTCGGATTTCAGCCACGTGCCAAAATGCCACGTGGAATCATTTGGTTGGGTAGGATTCTCTGAGCCAACCTCCTTTTTTTTTTTTTTTTCGTATCTCATGCGGGCTCGAAGCCTGTCACTATCTGGAGTGGATTGGTTGCGGCCGTGGCCTAACCCAACACGGCACGGCTATGAGCGTGGGCCCACCTTCCTTGATGTATGTATGGTATATCCACGCCGTCTATCCGTTTTTCCAGCTAATTTTAGAGGTTGATTTAAAAATTGAATCAGATCCAAATCTCAGGTGGATCTCACCATTGGAAACAGTGGTGATTGAGCGCCAACCATTAATATAAGCTTGATTCAAAACTCTCGTATCATACAAGTAGTTTTAAATGGCCAGTCACCATGGTGAGAACCACCTGAGAATTCGTCCATTTGTAATTTAGATTTAATTTAATTTTACGCTTATACTAAGGTATTTCAAATATGTTATTAGACGCTCGTAAAGATTGATACATATGAGTAATAAACCTAACTATTCGGCAATATGAGATTGAAATGGGCCATTTGATTATTTGGGAGTTATTGGCCATCACGGTGGGTGTAAAAGCAGTTATGATGTATTAATAGTAGAAAAGTGGTCACTTTTTTTTAATATATATATATATATATATATATATATATATATATATATATATATATATATATATATAATTTTTTTCATTCTAAAAACTCTCCAACATAATTTCATAATAGATTTTGATTACCTTTACTATAGTTTTTAATATTAAAAAGCATAAGTTAAAATGATTAGAGCGAATATAAGCATTGAGAACTTTTTTCTTTCAAAAACTAAAAATAATATTATTTATATAATTTTTTTAATTAATTCTAATGCTTAATTGTGGTGTTTAAACATTAGAGATATATAATCATGTTTATAAATTTAATAGGCAGTCCAATACAATACTCTCACTAAAGAGTGGACTGTTACATTATTATAAACATGTTAAAAAAAAATAAATAAATATATATGTGAAATATTTATATCATTTTATATTTTGTAAAATTTACAAAAATATATTTTTGTAACCCTCACAATGATCATAATGGTCGTTACGCCTTATATTGGTCGTTATAGTCAATAACTGTATCGATAATGGTAGTGACCGTTACGGCTACCCTTACCAATATAGAATACTTTAGCTCATACATTAAAAAAAATAAATGAACAGTGAAATATACAGTACATAAATCAAGGTGGGCCCATGGATAGAGCCGGATAGTGTTGGGTGAATCCAGGACCGCTCCTAATTTGATCCCATCATTCTCTCGGCAAAGATGTGTCTCTAAGAGTTGCTTGACTCGCTAGTTAACTTAGTTTTGTATTAGAAAAACAAGAACATGGTAGAGCTATGGGGGGTCATCTTAAAATTAAAGCATATCTAAACTTGAAGTGGACCACACCACATGAAACAATGAGAATTAAACGTTTATCACCAAAAAATTCTTAGAGATCACAAATTATTCCTATTTTTGGATCAAGTCGATATTTGTGTTTCCCCTTCAATCATGTTTGTGCCACATTTTAAAACTAGTTGGATGATAATAAAAACCACTGTTGGCCCTAAGAAGATTTCAATAAAAGTATGGAAAAAAAAAAGATGCATGGTTTAATACGAAGGGGAATAAATTGTAAAAAAATAAAATAAAAATGGATATGTAATGTCATGACTTTTATTTTTTGAATCTCAAGCCAACCGTTCTGATTCTAGTATATGCAGTTGGACAGCATATGCTTGGACTCGATCGGTATACAACCCTTCCACGTGTCCTGTGGAGAGATTGATACACCCGTGTTCTCGTGTGCCGGGTCTACTGTATAGCTCTCCCAAGAGAAGCGGATTAAGTATTGAGTAAAAGCAGTGGGGCCACCATTATTTATGTATTTTATCTACTCCCTCCATCCATTTTTAATAGATAACTGGAGGGCTCGAGCTCATAAAAATGAAGTATACCAAAAGCTCAAGTGAGCCGTACCATGGGAAACCGTGTGAAATGAATGCCTATGTTGAAAAGGCGTTACCGGCTACATAAGTTTTAGATTAATTTAATAATTGTCTTTTCAATCTAGTGCTTGTCTATATATATATATATATATCTATATATATATATATATATATATATATATATATATATATATATATATGGGTAGAGCTCATGGGAATTTCTCATGAGGTCAAGCTGCGTGGATCCACCGTGATGTGTGTTGAGCATTAACACTACGCATTTGATGTGGCCTCGAGGTTAAAAATAAAGCTAATTTAAGACTTTTGTGGGCCACACCACGTGTGAAAGTTGAGAGGGGTTATCCTCCCATTAAAACATTTATAATTGTTTTTTTGAGCCACGGAGATGTTCACAAATTCAGCTTATTCATTATTTGTGTTCCATTTAGATGAGGGGCTAAACTAAGTTTCAAATGCATCCAAATTTCAAATGAGCAATACTAATTGTTTTTATATGTTTTAGATATTTCTCCATATGATTTTAGATAATATGGCTTACCTGTAATATGGATATGACTGATTTTTGAGATATTCCATAATTTAAATGGGATCCATCAAACACAAGACACTGACGTTCGACCCACATCACAGTGGAGCCCACACAGCTCGACCTCCACCGCATGAAACCATTTCTATATATATATATATGTGTGTGTGTGAGAGAGAGAGAGAGAGATGTCATGAACTGGACAATGCCGGATAAACATCACTATAAACCCTAAAAAAGTTTCAACGGTGGAAATTACTATTCCCGCTATTTCCTGTGATGTGGTCTACTTGGGCTTTGGATATGATTCAATTTTAAGCCCAACCCCTAAAAGCTAAAAAGATGGATGAACGGTATGGATAAAACCCATACTTTCACGGTGGGCCCAACAGAGTTTACTCAGTTCCATAAAAGCGTCCTGAGTTAGTACGTACGCGGTCCGATTTCGTTCCGGGGGGATGCGGAATTTCTACGCGCTTGCAGCAAAGGCCCCGCCCAGAAAAAGCACTGTGGGGCCCACCTTGATGTCTACGAAATATCCACTCTGTCCACGTAGTTAATCCGGCTCCATTTAGGATCTTGTTTGAAGGATCAAGCAGATCTAAAATTAAGTGGGCCACACCACAAAAAAACAATAAGATGTGATTCCCACCATTGACACCTTCTTGGGCCTACAGTGATGCTTTTATGCCATCAAACCCATTTATGAGGTGATTCCCACCAGGTTGAAATGAAAAGAACAAATTTCAGCTTATACGAAACTTAGGTGGGCCCAGAAGGGTTTCATTAGTAGAGTACCATCAAAACTTTTTTTTATGATGTGGCCCACTTTTATTTAGAATATGCTTGAAATTTGTTCCCACATTATATCATGAGATTTCGCAACCAATGGACGGAGTGGATTTAATACATACATATCATGGGTCCCACTGAGACCTTTGTCGCACTGGATCTATACAACCAAGCGTTGCAGGGAACTCTAGATGCGAAATAATTGGAACGGACACGTGGCAGTTACCCAACGAGGAGGAAACAGCAGCGAAGTCCACGCGCAAAACGCGTTCCCTGCAGTTGCATCATCAGCCACTCGTTTTCAGTCCAAAAGTGCCACGTGGCGAGTCTTTATTGGAAGCAGTTCCAACATTTTCCTCGTGTCTTTGTTGTTGAGTTGGTCAGTTCCGGTTTTCTGATGGTTGCGTTTTTTGAACGTTGGAATTGAATTCCTTGGATTAGAAGTCTCTGCTGTTTTTTATCAATGTGAAATTCCTGACTCTGCTGATGTTGATTTCCTTCTTTCCTTTTCTCCAACAGCAGCTGGGCCCCACCACGTGCTCCTTGACTCACTCAAAGAAAAAACGCACCTGTACTGGTTAGAAATTGCAAGAGAGCTGCAGTCTTTCCGGAGCAGATTTTGTGTTACTCGGGTAACGCCTCAATGGGTGTTACCCTTACCGTGGGGCCCACCTTGATGATGCGTTGTATATCTATGTCGTTCATCCAATTTTCCAGCCTATTTTATGACATGGTTCTAAAATTTAAGTAGATCCAAATATCAGCTGGACCACACCATAGGAAACATTGGTGATTGAATGCTTACCATTAAAAACTTCCTCGGGCCCAGTGAAAGTAGATTCGTAATGTTTATTTACCATCCAACCCGTTGATAAGGTCAAACACAACTTGATGAATGGACAATACAAATATTAGTTTGATCTGAAACTTTTATAGTCTATAATTTTTTAACAGTCATTTTTATACTTTTTGAGTGGTGTGGTCAACTTGAGACTGGATCAACTAAAATTTTTTTGGATAACAACCTAAATTGAGTTGAGAAAACAGATGGACAGAGTGGATATATAAAATATTCATCAAGATGGGCCCCACATGATAAAAGTAACCCATGTAACACCTAATCCGCTCCCCTGTCCCTTAAGGCAGGCGTTCAATCACCACAGTTTCAAGTACTGCAGTCCACATTAGATTTGGTCCACCTCAGTTTTCATCTCATGTCCTAAAATAATATGAAAAGACAGACGGACAGGATGAATATACAATAAACAGTTGAAAGTGGGGACACCGTATTTCGAAGGGAATGGATTCGGTGCGGCCATGGGAACATCTTGATGTATTTATCTGTTTTGCCATATGATTTTAAGAAACCAAACAAAGAAATAAACATATCAAAATCTCAGGTGGACCATATCATAAGATATAGTGGTGATTGACCATTAATATCTAATAATGGGTCACAAGAATTTTAAATCAAGCTTTTATATGTTTTTCTCCCTTGGTTTTTGTTAACTATGCGACCTTAATTATCATCAATGTTTCCTATAGTATGGTACACCTGAGGTTTTTATCATGCCTTAGAATGATATGGTAAAACGGATGGACGGTGTGGATATAGAATACATTTGTTAAAGTGGGCCCATGGTAAATGCTACACCTAATATTCTACCTCCCTTGAAGGAGATGACACCGTAGAGGCAAGAAAATTGTGGACAGACATCAAATTATGTGGGTCTAATCATGAGGTATGTGTTATATCCAAACTGTACATCCATTCGGGGAGCTCATTTCAAGGCATGAGACTAAAAATAAGACATATCTAGCTATCAAGTGGACCACACTGCAAAAAGTAGTGAGGGATCGAATGTCTACCATTAAAAGCTTTTTGGGGTCAGGGAAGTTTTCGATCAATATAAAATTTGTTTTTCCTCTTGGTTTAGGTCCTTGTGACCTTATGAATAGATGGGATGGAAAATAAACATTATGGTGGGCCTTATGAATTGTTTAACAATGAAAATAAGTATCTTCGATGTTATTTGTGGTGTGACCCAAATGATTTTTGGATACGATTTGTACTTTGGAAAATGAATCATATCCTGAGTGGCTGGTGTACCTCTAGAGGTGGGCATTTTGAACCCGATCCGGTGGATCCGACTCAATCCGACCCTACTCGGTACCGTTCCGAACAGAACCGACGGTTTAGATCAACCTGATCGAGTCTGTCCACCCAGATCCAATCATCTTTCGGGTCGGGTCCAGATATAGGTCTATCCGGACCGATCCGACCCGAATATCCGAACCGAAAGGATCCGACCCGACCCGGAACAGATAATATAAATTTTCTTTTATATTTTTTACCTTCACTCGTTTATATTACACCCGTCCCCTCTTTTCTTACCCTAACAATCGAACGAGCCTCCCTTTCCCAATCTTCTTCTTCTTCTTCTTCCTCCTCTCCACTCTCCTGTCTCCAGCATCCCCTTCCCATTACTGCTGGTGTGGGTTTCACAGCTTAAGACTGTTTGATTTGAGTTAATACCTCTGATGAAGGAGGTGCGTATTGAGTTTCGTACACAGCCACAGTATCAAATAACTCCACCAGATACAACGTGGTCGGTGATCTGTGGGACCCACCATAATGTATGTGTTTCATCCCTTCCGTTCATCCATTTTTAAAGATAATTTTAGAGTTTTATTCCAAAAAAGAAAGGGTTATAAATCTCAAGTGGACCACTCTATAGGATAACAATAGTGATTGGATATCCACCATTAAAATCCTCATAAGGCCTACTATACTGTTTATTTGACATCTAATCTGTTGATTAGGTCATACAGTCCCAAATGAAGAGATAAAACAAAGATCAGCTTGATCCAAAACTTTTATGGCCCTCTAATGGCCGACTCTCATTCAATATTGTTTCCTGTAATGTGGTTAAATTGAGACTTGGTTATACCACATTTTTGGGCTCATGTTGTAAAATGATCTCTAAAAATAGATGGACGGCATGGATGAAACACATATGTCGTGGTGGGGCCCACATAGCACTGACCATGTCAGTGGTGTAGTCAATCCGTTTCCATGGTGGCTGTTTGACAACCATGCAGCTGGCGTAGGTACGTGTCGTGCGAAGCTGAGCACTGGCGCGCCTCGAGCTCCGAATTGTACGAAGGGTTCAAAGCATATCAAAGTTACATGGTGTCACGCCCCGAACTCGGAAACCGGGCTCACAAAATTCCCGATCGCCGAATCCGGCGACGACAGCCTCCGTAAAACCCCATTCTCGGATCCCGGCACCCATTCACCAGGTTTTGATCCCGGGAGACTACAAGGAGGGTTTCAAATCATCAGTCTGATTCATAATGAGCATAACAAAAGCATAACCCACAACAATAACCACAAGAACACCACCACAAAATCCACTATGATTAAAAACTTTTTAGTACAATGCGACAGAAAGGGAAAATACAATGTAACAAAAGAAACAAAACTCCAGAAGCTCGGCTGCACGCTCCAACTATGGCGAGACTATGGCTGCGACTGCGTCCTAGCGTTACCTGCACGCATTAATCATGCATAAGCTTATAGAAAGCTTAGAGGGTGGTGTAAGTGTGTGTGCAATGTAAGTATGCTCAAAACGCAAGGTCAGAGGAATGCGGAATCATGGTGATGAGTACATGAATGCAATCAGCCGTACCAAGGTTATGCGGTGCAAGATATGAATACTATCGGCCATAACACAGCCATGCGATGCGAGATGCAACTCAAGCATGCCAAACCTCATCATATATCAGTACAGTTCTCATTCTGGATAATCACCGGGGTTCAATACACTCCAAATGGCACTGTCGCTCTCCTAGCCGCACAGTCCAAGTGAGCGTAAGAAACCTCACTATCCGCCTGGCCAATAGTCTGCCAATATCTATCCGGCACGTCGATAGCGGACCCATTTGCGAGCTGGTCAAACTCAGCCTAGTATTGCCCCCTACCCTCGGGTGAGTAAGGCCACACTCCTTTCCAACCGACCACGACATAGTGGGAGACGCGGCCTCCTGGTATTTGGCCCTCGTGCGCTCATATATCCACTCGGTCTCGACATTGGAGTCATCCTCTGGTACCATCAGGTTTAAGAATTTTCACCCAGGGACATCTATGGCGTCCGTAAGCTAGAACCAAACATTTTTGGTATCCAACCCAGCCACCCACGATGTGTCTGTGGAGGCTATGGCCCTGATGTTGCTAGGGCATGCAATAATCATGATCACACAAATGCAAGTGCATGAATCACCCTATCAAACATGCAACAATCCTGCCCGTACTGAGGGCTCATGTGGGGCGACTCCGCTTATCAGGGAGCCCATAAACAATCTGTCCGAAGGCATATGCTATGATCAGTCACTTCTCATATCAGGCATACATATGATGCGTATGATCATGAATCATGGATCTATGCTATACATGTTATGTGGTGATGTGCTCTGATCAAAATGAAGATGGGCCTAGACGGCCTATATGCTAGAGGTATGGGCCTATTAATGGGCCTTAGGGAGAGTCGTAATGCGGACATTTAACCAACATTATCCTTACAATGTGGACATCAAACCAACATTGCTCCCAAAGCACTGCCGCTATAAGGGTCAACACATAAATCATGGAATGGGCCTCATGTACATCTCATTGGGCCTCTAATACATCAAATGGGCCTCATGCATGGGTCTCGTATACATATATCAAGGTAGGCCTCAATGACGGGCCACAAATGCATCCACATGGGCCTTGCATACATCACAATGGGCCTCATAAAATGGGCCTTAAATTATCTCCAAAATGGTTGGACAGTTAGATGAAACACATGCATCATGATGGAGCCCACTCTAATGGAGGGTATGGTTTACAACACATACATAAGTGGGTCCCATGAGGGGCCTATCATAATGTTTATTTCCCATCCAACCCATTGTTAAGGTCATTCAGACCGGGGCCCACAGTAGTGTTTATTTTCCAAGCAACCTAGGGCCCAACATAATGTTTATTTTCCATCCAACTGTTCATAAGGTCATGTGGAGCAGGGTAGGGCCCACTAAAATATTTATTATCATCCAATCTATTCATAAAGTCACGTGGGCCTGGATAGGGCCCACTGTAATGTTTGTTTTCCATACAACCTGTTGATAGGTCGTGTGGACCAGGGGCCCACTGAAATATTTATTTGCGCCCAACCTGTTCACAGGGCCACGCAGGAAGGGAGGGGCCCACTGAAATGTTTATTTTTCATCTAACCAGTTGATCAGGTCACGTGGGCAGGGAGCCCACCGTGACGTGTATCTGATGTCCAACCTGTTTATAAGGTCACCAGGACCTGGGGTGGATGTGGGGCCCACCGAAATGTGGTTCACAAATCTAGCCCATTCATTGTGTGAGTCCCACCTGACTGACGGTCCATACCAAGTTTCAGCGACATCCAAAACTTAGGTAGGCCCCACCAAATGATTTTATATGTTTTAGGCATGTCTTCACATCATTTTAGATGGTGTGGCCCACATGAGTTCCGTATAAGGCTGAATTTTAGTATGGACGGCTGGTCCGTGGGGACCCATCAAATGCACGGTGTTGATGGTCGAAAGGAATCAAAGTGGGGCCCACAGCTGGGGCTGTGACCCCTAGCCTGTCTGCCCGTCCGTCACCCGCAGGTAGCGCCTGCTGCGTGCGCTGACAGCAGCAGCAGCTGCTGTCTAAGTGTGTTTTTTTTTCTTTTGAAAATTAATTTTTCCACGGTTTTCCTAGGGTAAGGCCCTCATCAGATCGATCCGATCCCGCCACTGGTCCCTATAAGTTGATACAATCCCATAGAGTCCAATATTGGGATATTTCAGATATACAGGAGCATCAGGGAGTAAATCAAAGGTAAAAACACTGTTTCCTATACCATGGCCCGCCAGGAAACCAGATCAACCTCATTTTTCGGTTCAACGCCTTAAATGATCTGAGGAAGAGAATGGACGGCTTAGATTGTATAAAAACATCAAGGTGGGGCCTGCATGAGTGGTCCACCACTCCCTCCTCTTTGGCTATCATGTTAGCATGCTCCCACGCCCAGTTACACTTCATTGATTGCCAACGTCCAGCGTCCAGGGACGCTGGACGGCACACGTAAATACATTATCGTGGTGGGTCCCACGTGGACATGGCCCACCAACATATACATTTAATATATATTATATTATATATATATAATACATAATATATCTTATATTATATATATATATTATATAAAATATAACATAAAAAAAGGTGTATTGGGCCCATCCAAGCAGTGGGTAGTGTGGATCATCACCTACAATAGGATGGGCCACACCGTCTGATGTAGATGGACGGGTAGATATAACACATTGGTGGGATCCACACCATTACAAAGAAAGAAAGAGAGAGAGAGAGATAGAGAGAGAGATATATACGGTGAGATAGAGGAACCCCACCACTATGGGCCCTCTTGATTAAATCACATACATCCAAATGGGTCCCACCAACAAGTGGGCCCTAAAATTTAAAATAATGGTAAATCACCCACCTTATCTTCCTTCTTCTTGGTCCCTTAGACTCCAATGCTCCTTAGCTTCAACTTTAATGGAGGTTGATGGGGTTTAGATGGTTGCGATGGAAGATGAGAAGGTGGACCACACTTGGGAGGGAGAGGAAAGCTTGGACGTTTGAGAGGCTTGAGTTGCTTGGAGATTTGAGAAATGAGAGAGAGAGAGAGAGGTGATATAGATGGGTGAGGTGTGATGGGTGATGAGTTGGGTTGAAATTTTGTAAAGGTGGTATGGTTGTGGTTGAAATTTGGAAAAAGAGGAGTGGTGAGGTGGAAAGAGGGTAGACTTTTGAAAAAGGAGGGAATGTGTTGTTGTACTTGAGGTATGGTTGCATTTATGGTTGATTGATGGGACTAATTATGTAGAGATTTCCTCTAAATCTGCAACGCGCGGTGTTTCTTCGGAATAAACGCAGATCGACATTTTCTTGCCAGGGTATCAGTTCGGTGCGCAAGTCACGGCGTTGGAACCGCGGCGACGACGCGGTCGTTATGATACAACTTTTGGATCAAGCCGACGTCGGTGTGCGGGACCTGGCTTAGGATCGTGCGTAAACTCCGGATACGGTGCGAAGGTTGCTGGAATTTGACCGTAAGGACCGCGGAAGCCAACGGAACAGTACGGACTAGGACACGGGTCTTACACATGGGCCCCATAGTGATGTATTTATTATATCTACACCGTTCATTTATTTTTAGAGATCATTATAGAGCATTATTGTAACACCTTGAAAATTGGGGGTCGTGCATACGCTCGACTCCCGAGTTCCCGGGGTCACTTATAATCGATTTTTGTTAATATGCGATTAATCCAGGTTTAAAGGCGCAGCATGAAATTACTTGAAATATGAAGCATGATTACAACTAGTCTGCTGAAATGAAAATAGATAATTATATACAGGTTCAAAAGGATATAAAAAGGGGTGCATCAGGCGTTGCCCAACAAAATCACAAAAGAAATATCATGTCCAAAAGAATAGGGCTGAGTCCACAACTCAGCGATCTAAATCCTGTCTACTAGGCCGACGGGGAACCATCCATCTGTTGAAAGTAAGAGAACTCGTCATCCTCCTCGAGGCTCGCATCACCAGGCTCCACGAAATCTGTATCACCTGCATCTATGAACGGGTCTGGTTGGTGTTTTAAAACATCGTCCCAAAGTGAGAGTGAGTGATCAACTCAGTGGGTGCTATTAGCCATAAGTTGTAACAAGCATCAATTATAATAGAAATTTAATGAAAAATAATCAATCATAAACATCTATCTAGTCTTGTTAATGCGCATGCATGCAGGATGATATGATGTATGCCCTCGCCACAACACTCCCTCGTGCGACACCATCTAACGATCGCCAATGCCAACACTCCCTCAGTGCGACCTCGACTGCCGAGTCGCCAACCTAGCTAATGTCATGCAATGATGATGTTAACCGGGTTCTTAGTTAAGTCCATTCATCCATCGGATTTGAGAATCTATTACACCTCACGTATCAAATGTCTTGAACTAGTTGCGAAGCCAAGACCCCCCAATGTGTGAGGCCGAGACCCCGCGATCCTTGATCCCGTCGGGTATCCCCCATCCCTGACTTTAAGCACATGGGGGGTGCTGAATGTGGGATCGCTCGCGGTCACTGGGGGGAGGCGCGTCACCACAACGTAGGCCGACAGCTTGGACACAGTGTTCTATTCCACCATGCCCGGCTCTCGAGACTGTGGATCAATATTCCATCCGGTATCGATGGGCTACAATGGTGGTAGGGTGTTTCAGTTTTTATACATATGTGAGCAAACAAGGTTAACAAACTAGGTGTGTCAGCCAATGGACTAAACAGTACGAGCCCAGGCAAGTATGTACCGGAACGACATCGGGTACAAGCGACCCATATAGCATAACTACTGCCGCCCACACGTACTCGTCCAAACCCATGGGTTTAGCCTCAAGGTGGTCCTACCAACGGAACCACCTTCGCTCTCCTCATGTTCCTGACCAACCCAATGGTAGGAATAGTGACTCATAACATGCCAACTACGAAGGTAACATCAAACATATTCAACACCATATTCTCATGTTGCTAAATATACAATTCAAATTTCTCTAGCAAGCAAATTACTAATATCATGAATAAAGTGTACGTGTGTGGTGTGAGTTGGTGAGGAAGTTTAGCACTTCCTACACCTCAAGGGATCAATTACACAAGAACAATAAATCAACACACTAAGAAGCAACACATATGAGAGAAAAAGGAAATCAAACAAATGTGAGCATGTAATCATCCATACACTAGATCATGAGAGGCAAGATTTAACATCAAGGGGAACTAAACATGTCATTCCATACAATCCAACAACATACCATTCTTAGGTTCCTCTAGATTCTTCCATACAACATACCAAGCAAACAAAATCATTAAACTCCAACTATAATTGGTGCTAGGCCACCTAAGGATAATAGTCCGCACCTTAAGAGGAGATTTTCATTCTTTGAGATCTTAGGGCTTGGGGATTTGGGTAAAACCACCTTTCCTAAATCAAAATCAAGAAAGAAAACATTAATGCCTAGAAATCTACACTAAGTTGCTCTATTGAAGGGAAATATACCATTCTTACCTCCGCTTCTTGGCATGGGTGGGTTTTGGTGGAGGTTTCCTTAGAGAATGGGTAGAGAGTTGCAAGGTTGAGCTTCCTTGGGCCCCACCTCCTACCACATACTCCTTTCCTTTCTTCTTCCTCTCTCTTTCTCCTCCTTTCTCCTGTTTCCCTTCTCCCTTTTCTCTCTTCTCTCCTTCCTTCTCTAGGGCAAATTCGTATGGGGAGAGGGGTGCCCCAAATGAGGCCCTTTTATAATGCCAGATTTGGTGCAAATGGCCCCAAGTGCTAGGTTTTTACTATACTAGACCTATGAGAGGGTATTTCTAAGCTCTAGGGCCCACTATGGGGTGTAGAAGTCGATATACACCGTAAAATAGTTAGCCTTAATGATGATCTACGTATGGATACGATCGGCCCGCCATTTGGATGCGCCGATCGACAGATATGATTAGAAATCTGTTCAACGGTCACCGATGGTCGATGGGGGTCGCGGCTATATGGATATGAGAAGAGAAATGTCCTTAATCCACGTGTGAAGTTTGGTCACAAACAGACGGTCCGAAATCCTCAACTTTGCATAAGAGTGGACGACTCAATTCACTTAAGTTTCAGCTCCTTTCTTTAGGGTATTTGCACTTCTCATGCACTCGTCCTTTGGCTCAAGTTGACCGGTTCTGGGCAATACCCAGGTCCGACTCTCGCGATGGACGTCAAACCCAGTGAGATGGACATTATTCTATAGTTTTGGAACTAGTGGCCCACCAACGAGCGGTGTAGAGCTTGTTTGGAGAATCAGGGTAGTTCTGGTGGCCCTTTGGCCATGAAACTAATAGGATAGGTGCTCCATAGCCCGATGAAGGGCTATGCAAAATTTAGAGGCAAACAGATGTGGAGTTTTACCGCAACGGTCCGATTTGCGATCAACGGTCACCATTTCACGATCGGGTCACAGATTTTTGTGGGCGGGTGTAGAAAAATACATTAGACCCTCATCGTAAATTATGAAGAGATCTGACGGCTGAAATGTCTTACATTTCAGTTTTATTTACACGTGCCAGATTCCAATTTTGGCATTGGTGGGGCGCATCTGGCAAGTGCCAGATTCCACTTCTGGGTGTCCACTGGGTCCGTGGTCCGCAATGGTCCCCAAGCCCAGTGAGATCTATGCTCCCCTAAATTTTTATAATTTTCTGACCTTCCCGTGCCGTGGTATAGCCCGCACGGGCTGTCGCTAGGTGTAAACGGCCATCTGGCTTGGAGGCCCGCACCAGGTTCTATCAGGACCCGTCTGGCCTAATCAATTGGGCTAATCTTGGTCTAATTTATTTGTGATACCTCATTACGAGTAGCTTAAACGAACGGTCCTGTGGCAAATCCTACGTGGACGCCCCAGGACACTGTTCTGGTTGGGTGGGACGTTACACTACACCTGATGTTCAAGTGATCGGGCGGATTCGTTGGCTTCCTACGGTTGATTAATCGAATTTGTGCGGTTCTTTACTGGCTTCACCCCTGTATAGACTAACATTAAGTGCTATTGATCATTTAAGTGATATTATAAGTTAATTAATAAAAAAATTCAAGGATTTTTAGAAATCCAAAACAGTGAAAATCCAGGATGTTACAATCTACCCCCCTTAAAAATAATTTTATCCCCGAAATTGCCTAAGGGTAATAAGCAAAGATTTTATTATTTCATTTGCCCAAGTTTTATTAATTTTAAGTTTATATGCATGGTAGGGTGTATACTATCTATGCTAGGCTGGCTCATTTTAGTCTACCCCCCTTAAAATTTTTTCACCCTGATAGTTTACTAAAATTTATTTATAAAGATTTAGATTCATGGCGACGATTTTCTTCTATCTAGAGTAAAAATATTTGTTTTCAATGGTCGACCAATACGGAGAGATGATTGTAGTAGGCTTGAACCCGATACGTCGATCATCTACCTGATCAGGGTAGAAGGCTCATCGTATCCCTTCTTCATCCTGGTGGATCCTGGTCTTCTGCTCGGCTAAAGCAGTGAGTCCATTGGTAGTCGTTCAGGATTGAGAATTGAGTCAAGCCGTGAATGCTTCGCAGGTGTATACTTTCGTAATTCCGTAGTCCGATCGATCTAAATGTTTAGGAAACGGCCATTATTGGAATGTTTAAATCTCCTATTTATAAGGTTGTCCTTTGGGTCTTGATCCGAGAGAGTTCTCATTTTAATTCTTGTCTAACTTAGTGATTTAAATCTCCCACGGTGCTTATGGTCAAATGATTATCTTAAAAAGGTTCCTAGTAGTTTAAAATCTTATATGTATAGCACCATTTCGATCTCATGTCTAGTGGGTTAGGAGCAGACTGCACTTTAGTTTCATAAATTTCAAGAATGAAGGAATAGTCGAAAATTTTAAAGTATTCTGGTGGTTTGAAGTGCTAATAACGTTAATAAGGACGCAGTAAGGCAATCATACATACAAGCATTCACAAGGTAACAAGAAAATTTCAAGACAATCCATACAAACATATTAGATTCAAAGTGCCATTAGTATGGCCAGTTACATCTTATAGTATGGATTTATATGTATTACTAAATGCTCTAAATATAAAGGAAAAAAAAAAACTAATCGAGCAAATGTTCCAATTATCTTCAATACATGGAAGTAGTCCTAACTGACTCAAAACAACTACTAAATTTTCATAAAGTTACGCTACTATTCTTTTGGGTCGGACGAGGACGGGGGTATCTCGTCTCCTATGCTGCGGCAAATCAAGGCTCGGGAAGTGATGAGGGTGATTTGGAGAGAGCTAATGGAGTTAATCAAGATTCAACTTCTGCTACAACTCCAACAGGACAACAAAGGCAACTTATCGGTTGGAACACCTAGCGCAAGCTATTGAAGGGTCAGATCGCACTATGCAGGTCGATGTTTTGGATCCTCATTGGTTATGTGGACCACATAACATCCTTAGCAACTTTCTTTATCTGGAAAGCTTTGGAGAATGGAAAGAAATTAAGGTTTGTGACCATAAAACTCAAAGGGTATAGTCGTTTGGTGGCAACAGCACCACTTGGCCTATGAAGGGAAGGGAATGGAAAAGATTAATATTTGGGCTAAAATAAAGTTGAAAATGGACAATAAAATATTGTCTCTTGATTATTATCAAACCTCATATAAAAATTTCAATTGCAACAATCTAATGATCAATCTGGGCCCAAGTATATAAGATCAAATTTACAAATTGTTGACCCGTATTGATTTGCATGGGGATGAAGTCGAATTGGTGGCTCATGTTGCTACTGATGAAATATGTTAAACATGAGTTGTTGAGATCGCACTCACTCCATTCACTTGAGTAAACCAATACCCAGAACCAGATTCACTAGACATTAGTAGGTATTACTTTCTTGCAATCACTCTTATTGAATCTTCTTCAACATATATCTGGAAGAAGTACATGACACCCTGGTGCACTTATTCTGTTTGTAATCTTTAGGTGGATAAATCTCCAAGCATCGACATACTCTTATACTCAATTAGCTTTACTCCTTAGACCGTGTGCTTTTGGTATGTAATCACAATCACATTCTCTATTTAAGAGATATATGTAGTCACTTGCAACACCTTTCTTCCAATCCAAATAGCCCCTCTAGTGTTTTAGAAATAATCATTTCTCATTTCATAGCCAGTTTTGGTTGTGCTCACATTTCTCCAATGATTAATTTACGTGAGCTCACTGTTGTCATGTGTATTTCCAGAATTTATACAAAGGAAAAGACTAATGCCTCCCTTTTTACTTATCATCTCCCAGGATCCTTCAACAGCACTGGGCTGGTAGTCTCTTCTAAGCTGCCAAGGTTCTCTGACATGTATACACCCTCTATTGCCAGTGCTGATTCGAAACCAATTTATGCTAGAAGGCTAGTCCAGTTCACAAGAGTGTCACCAAGTGGTTTACTCGTGATGAGGTTATTGTGAAAGATCTATTCTGAAAAGATGTTATAAACTGATTGATGATTTTCCTGAAGATTCTCGAAAAACTAAATGAATCCAAACAGACTATAGGTACTAATATACAAGGCATGATTGGCCGATCAGGTGAAGTGAGGTAGTGGCACCATTACCTTGAAATTTTTGACAGTTTGAATCCTACCTATTTTACCGGAGCTCTTTGGAGGTTGCGTGATTTACAGTAAGCTATTCTCCAAACATGGTTGAAAAGAAAATTGAATCCATAATATATTTCTTCCCAAAAAATATATATATATATATAATGATATTAATAAACAAACACTTCGACACATAAGCAAACAGGGCATTATGATTCTCATCTAGTAAAAGAATATTGACAAAATAGTTGGTACACAAATAGTATCAAGTACAATGCACATCTTCAGTTAAAATTGTATGACAAGACTCATTGAAGATCATATTAAATAGAGGTGCCATAGTTGGAGATGGGTTTTGGAAAATGAAATTTGGAAATGGGTTGGAGGTGATGTTGAGTAAGATGAATTTGGGTTGGATGTGAGAAAGAAGAGATGGGTGTTTGTCGGAGGAAAGGGATTCGAGAGTGGGTTTGAAGAAAGAGATTTTGGGAATGGAGTTTGGAGTGATTGAGTGAATGGGTTTTGAATGGGTTTGAGAGTAAATGAATGAATGAAGTGAGATTTTTAGTGAGTGGGTTTTGAGATGGGTAATTTGTGGGTTTTGAGAGTGAAAGAGAGTGTGGGTGAATGGTGTTAGATTTTGTGAATGGAATTTTGTGGATGGACTTGAGAACGGGATTGAGAGAAAAAAAATGATTAAGAAACGGTTTAGGAAGGTGGTCTGGAGGTGAGGAAGAGGAGATGAGGAGTTTGTAGGAGGAGAAGATGGATTTTGAAGAGATGGGAGTTAGTTGGAGAGAATAGTTTAGAGATGAGGAAGAGGAGATGAGAAATGTGAAGGAGGAGAAATGAATTTTTTTTTTGAAGAAATGGGTTTGAGGATGGGAGAGTGAGGATGATAGAGTGAGAGAAAAGGGAAATGGGCTCTACACATCCCAAATTTTTGAAACGTTTCTTATACTTTTAGTAACTAAATTATTTTTAAAATTTTTATGATGATTTATCATTAAGTTTAAAGCCATCCTACAAAATTTCACATCATTTGGAGTTGTAAATAAATTATTAAACTTCTAAAAGTAACCACCATCTAAAACCAACAATTTTTTTAGACAGTTGTCAATTCATTCCAAATATAACTATATTATAATTTTTATTTTATTTTTATTTTATTTTTATTTTATTTTTATATAAAACTAGACTTTTAAGCTTCAATCTGACTTTTGAATCACCTAAATCGGAGTTATAACGAAGGAGATATGAATTTTTGAAGTTGAGCGATTTTTGCAGAAAATTTTGGCGTGGGCACGCCGGGGCCCTGGATTTTTGGGCGTGGGGACGCCCGGTAGGCGTGGGCACGCCGGGGTCCTGCTTGGGACTCCTAGTTTTTCGATTTTCCGGGCGCCGGTAAGGCCCCCAGGAAAGTACTATATATGATTTTGGGGTAGGAGAAGCTCATCTACGCAATGAACTTATTGTTTTCATGAGATTCCCCCTGGTTAGGGGTAAAAATATAATTTTTTTTTTCAGTTTTACTATTTTCGGTGAATTTTCGTTCACCCTAACTCTTTACCCCCAAATGGACCGAAACTATCAAATTTGGCCCGATATTCACTCATTTGGTGTAGGATGATGGCTTTGACCATCAAATCGTTAAGTCTCCGGCTCGTTTCTATCAATGTCCCGAAAAAACTAAAGGACAGAGTGATGGTAGGTGAATATTTTAAGGGGATAGGTTGGGGAGAGGAATTTGGAGTTAAGCCGGTTCGCCTAGTGGCATTAAGCTGTACGAAATGGGATTACAACGCTAATCCTAACTCACAATTGGGAAAGGCATGTCTGGAATGAGTGTGGGATGGGATTCCAGATTTACTTCCTAGGCTTGCTAGATGAGCCTGGTGTTGAGAGGCGTGATGTGGGATTTCCAAATCTCATGATGATGGATTTTCCAAGTAAATTTCAGAAGGGAAACTCGAAATTTACCTCTAGTTGGATACATTCCAACAGGTTATCATGGAACATGGGATGCGCTCATCCCATGGACAATACCTTACACCTACATTAATTGTTACTCTAACATTCATTTCACCATAATCCCACCTACTTCAGTTGGCCCCATGGGCCCTAAGAATTTGATGGACTAACGAGCTAAACCTCCTAGCCAATCGAATCGAATCGAATCTTGCCGTCAGGTTAAGATCCTTAGACCTCCCTCTCTCGCTACCCATTCCTAACCCCTTGCAAGTCCTTCCTTCCATCTAAAATTGTCAATTCAGGGTCTGGGATGGTTCCTAGCATTCTAAGTCATTGTTGCGTTTTCTAATACGTATCCTCTCAAGTCAGCGGACGCGTTAGTGAGTTCATGACCCATGGCCCAAGGGATTCCAAGCTATTACTCTGATACCATCTTGTAACACCCTAAAAATCGGGGGTCGTGCATACGCTCGACTCCCGAGTTCCCGGGGTCACTTATAATCGGTTTTCGTTAATATGCGATTAATCCAGGTTTAAAGGCGCAGCATGAAATTACTTAAAACATGAAGCACGATCACAACTAGTCTGCTGAAATGAAAATAGATCATTATATACAGGTCCAAAAGGATATAAAAATGAGTGCATCAGGCGTTGCCTAACAAAATCACATAAGGAATATCATGTCCAAAAGAATAGGGCTGAGTCCACAACTCAACGATCTAAATCCTGTCTACTGGGCTGACGGGGAACCATCCATCTGCTGAAAGTAAGAGAACTCATCCTCCTCCTCGAGGCTCGCATCACCAGGCTCCACAAAATCTGTATCACCTGCATCTATGAAAGGGTCTGGTTGGTGTTTTTAAAACACCGTCCCAGAGTGGGAGTGAGTGATCAACTCAGTGGGTGCTATTAGCCATAAGTTGTAATAAGCATCAATTATAATAAGAATTTAATGAAAAGCAATCCATCATAAACATCTATCTAGTCTTGTTAATGCGCATGCATGCAGGATGATATGATGTATGCCCTCACCACAACACTCCCTCGTGCGACACCATCTAACGATCGCCAATGCTAACACTCCCTCAGTGCGACCTCGACTGCCGAGTCACCAACCTAGCTAATGCCATGTAATGATGATGTTAACCGGGTTCTTAGTTAAGTCCATTCATCCAGCAGATTTGAAAATCTGATACACCCCACGTATCAAATGCCCTGAACTAGTTGCGAGGCCAAGACCCCCCAATGTATGAGGTCGATACCCCACGATCCTTGATCCCGTCGGGTTTCCCCCATCCCCGACTTCAAGCACATGGGGGTGCTGAATGTGGGATCGCTCGCGGTCACTACGGGGAGGCGCGTCACCCCAGCGTAGGCCGACAGCTTGGACACGGTGTCCCATTCCACCATGCCCGGCTCTCGAGACCGTGGATCAATATTTCATCCGGTATCGATGGGCTACAACGGTGGTAGGGTGTTTCAGTTTCCATACATATGTGAGCAAACAACGTTAACAAACTAGGTGTGTCAGCTAATGGACTAAACCGTACGAGCCCAGACAAGTATGTACCGGAACGACATCGGGTACAAGCGACCCATGTAGCCTAACTACTGCCGCCCACACGTACTCGTCCAAACCCATGGGTTTAGCCTCAAGGTGGTCCTACCAACGGAACCACCTTCGCTCTCCTCATATTCCTGACCAACCCAATGGTAGGAATAGTGACTCATAGCATGCCAACTACCAAGGTAACATCAAACATATTCAATACTATGTTCTCATGTTGCTCAACATACAATTCAAATTTCTCTAGCAAGCAAACTACTAATATCATGAATAAAGTGTATGTGTGTGGTGTGGGTTGGTGAGGAAGTTAAGCACTTCCTACACCTTAGGGGATCAATTACACAAGAACAATAAATCAACACACTAAAAACCAACACATATGAGAGAAAAGAAAATCAAACAAATGTGAGCATGTAATCATCCATACACTAGATCATGAGAGGCAAGATTTAACATCAAGGAGAACTAAACATGTTATTCCATACAATCCAACAACATACCATTCCTAGGTTCCTCTAAATTCTTCCATACAACATACCAAGCAAACAAAATCATTAAACTTCAACTATAATTGGTGCTAGGCCACCTAAGGATAATAGTCCGCACCTTAAGAGGAGATTTTCATTCTTTGAGATCTTAGGGTTTGGGGATTTGGGTAAAACCACCTTTCCTAAATCAAAATCAAGAAAGACAACATTAATGCCTAAAAATCTACACTAAGTTGCTTTATTGAAGGGAAATATACCATTCTTACCTCCGCTTCTTGGCATGGGTGGGTTTTGGTGGAGGTTTCCTTGGAGAATGGGTAGAGAGTTGCAAGGTTGAGCTTCCTTGGGCCCCACCTCCTACCACATACTCCTTTCCTTTCTTCTTCCTCTCTCTTTCTCCTCCTTTCTCCTGTTTCTCTTCTCCCTTTTCTCTCCTCTCCTTCCTTCTCTAGGGCAAATTCGTATGGGGAGAGGGGTGCCCCAAATGAGGCCCTTTTATAATGCCAGATTTGGTGCAAATGGCCCCAAGTGCTAGGTTTTACTATACTAGACCTATGAGAGGGTCTTTCTAAGCTCTAGGGCCCACTATGGGGTGTACAAGTTGATATACACCGCAAAATAGTTAACCTTAATGATGATCTACGTATGGATACGATCGGCCCGCCATTTGGATGCGCCGATCGACAGATATGATTAGAAATCTATTCAACGGTCACCGATGGTCGATCGGGGTCGCGGCTATACGGATATGAGTAGGGAAATATCCTTAATCCACGTGTGAAGTTTGGTCGCAAACAGACGGTCCGAAATCCTCAACTTTGCATAAGAGTGGACGACTCAATTCACTTAAGTTTTAGCTCAATTCTTTAGGGTATTTGCACTTCTCATGCACTCGTCCTTTGGCTCAAGTTGACCGGTTCTGGGCAGTACCTAGGTCCGACTCTCGCAATGAACGTCAAGCCCAGTGAGACAGACATTATTCTATAGTTTTGGAACTAGTGGGCCACCAACGAGCGGTGTAGAGCTTGTTTGGAGAATCAGGGCAATTCTGGTGGCCCTTTGGCCATGAAACTAATAGGATAGGTGCTCCATGGCCCGATGAAGGGCCATGCAAAATTTGGGGGCAAACAGATGCAGAGTTTTACCGCAACGGTCCGATTTGCGATCAACGGTCACCATTTCACGATCGGGTCACAGATTTTTGTGGGCGAGTGTAGAAAAATACATTAGATCCTCATCGTAAATTATGAAGAGATCTGACAGCTGAAATGTCTTACATTTCAGTTTTATTTACACGTGCTAGATTCCAATTTTGGCATTGGTGGGGAGCATCTGGCAAGTGCCAGATTCTACTTCTGGGTGTCCACTGGGTCCGTGGTCCGCAATGGTCCCCAAGCCCAGTGAGATCTATGCTCTCCTAAATTTTTATAATTTTCTGACCTTCCCGTGCCGTGATATAGCCTGCACGGGCTGTCGCTAGGTATAAACGGCCATCTGGCTTGGAGGCCCGCACCAGGTTCTATCAGGACCCGTCTGGCCTAATCAATTGGGCTAATCTTGGTCTAATTTATTTGTGATACCTCATTACGAGTAGCTTAAATAAAAGGTCCAGTGGCAAATCCTACGTGGATGCCCCAGGACACTGTTCTGGTTGGATGAGACGTTACACTACACCTGATGTTCAAGTGATCGAGCGGATTCGTTGGCTTCCTACGGTTGATTAATCAAATTTGTGCGATTTTTTACTGGCTTCACCCCTGTATAGACTAACATTAAGTGTTATTGATCATTTAAGTGATATTATAAGTTAATTAATTAATAAAAAAATTCAAGGATTTTTGAAAATCCAAAATAGTGAAAATCCAGGATGTTACAATTATCCAAAAAATAAATAATATCCAAAGATCATTTGGACCACACCACAAATAGCAGCAGAGAATGATTTTCACTCTTAAACAATTCATGTGGTCTTCATGATAGTTAGATCTGTCTTATTTTTCGTCTCAAGCCTTAAGACGAGGTCATTGAATGAATGGACGGTTTGAATATAACACATATCCCATGATCACACCCCTAGAACTTGCTAACATCAAAACAAGAGAGTCCCAACTTGCGTGAAAATTGAAAAGACGCACGTCTACAATATAAGTATATAGCACCTCCAGTGTAATTGCATATATGTTCTTCCATATACACTTGGGGCTCGCCTTGATGTATATGTTTTATCTAAGCCGTTCATCAATTTTGACATATCATTTTAGACGTTGAGCACAAAAGTGTGGTATATTGAAGGCTGAAGTGGACCACACCACATGAAATAGTTGGATTAAATTCCAACGATCCGAATCTTATCTAACCCGATCCGACTTGGGCAGGGTGACCGAGTCAGACTCGGTTCGGGTCAAGTTAGCCACGTATCAGATCTGTATGAGTCAAGTGACCCGGACTCGGTCCCGGGTTGGATCGAGTTCGGATTAAGCTACTGTGATTTCGAATATGATCGGATTAGGCCCGATCCGGTCCGACCCGGACCGATGCCCAGCTCTATGTACCTCACACTAGCTGTATAGCAGCAGTATTGACCTTAGCAAGCTTTGTAAGTCTAATAATGAGGTATGTATTATATCCAAACCATCCATCCATTTGGTGAGCTCGTCTTAAGGCTTGAGATGAAAAATAATGCATCTAACTATCAAGTGGACTGCAGTGCTAAAAGTAGTGGGGGATTGAACGTCCACCATTGAAAGCCCTTTTGGAGTCATGGAAGTTTTGGATCAATATGAAATTTGTTTTTCCTCTTCATTCAGGTCTTTGTGACCTTATGAACAGATTGGATGGAAAATAAAAGTTATGGTGGGCCCTACGAATTGTTTAACGGTGAAAATCATTATCTCCGCTGTTATATGTGGTGTGGTATAGATGATCTTTAGATATGATTTACTTTTTGGATAATGCTCTAAAATGAACTCTAATAGATGGTTGGTGTATGTATAATAAATACATCACTGTGGGGCCATGTAACTTTGATCGCCTTTGAATTGTCTGTGTAACTCGAAACTCGAGGAGTGTCGGTGCTCGTCTTTCGCACTACACGTACCTACCACAACTATATAGTTGGTGCCTGGTACACCAACTATATAGGTCTGATCATGAGATATGCATTATATCCCAACCGTCCATTCATTTGGTGAGCTTGTCTTAAGGCTTGAGACTAAAAATAAGACATATCTAATAATCAAGTGGACCATACAGTAAAAGGCAATGGGGGATTGAACGTCTATCATTGAAAGCCTTTTTGACATCACAGAAGTTTCAGATCAAAATGAAATTTGTTTTTCCTCTTCATTCCGGTCTTCGTGACCTTATGAACAATTTAGATGGAAAATAAACATTATAGTGGGCCCTACAATTGTTTAACGGTGAAAATCTTTATCTCCACTGCTATTTGTGGTGTGGCTCAGATGATCTTTGGATATGATTCATTTTTTGGATAATGCCCTACAATAATTTTAAAAATAGATAAATGTAGATATAATAAATACATCCTTGTGGGGCTGATGAGGGTCGAATATTACATATAAGACCCCAATTATTACCTGATTTTACGTATATGATAATGCTTAACGGAGTATTTTAATTATATTTTTGTTGCAGGATGAAATCAGGAGCGTTGATGGAAAAAGACTACTACAAGCATGGATTTGACACTCCGAAGTCACCAGAGCAAGGGACGCACTCTAGAGAACTAAGACTGAAGAATTTACATGCCAGGGATCCGAGGAAATTAAGCCGTTCATATTAAAAAGGCCCGAAAATGGTCCAAAATGCAACATCACATGGTTTCCGCCATCCAATTGACTCGAAACTTCATACATGGCTTGGAGGCTATAAATAAACTGTACATATTAAATTTCAACCATTGGATATCTCGAGAAGTGGGCCAACGGACATATCAGCCCATTAATCTCCAATTTTAGGCCCGCCTACAATCTGGATATACTTCAAAATTGACCTAGACGGTTTAAATAAGATGAGAAATAGGATGGACGGATTGGATTTCTCGACAGAATCATAGTGGACCCCACCTTGTGTGACATGTGCATAGTGCACATGTGCACTGCCCGTGCACCGAACGAACTAAGTCGGTCAGCAGCGCTGACCCGACTTCCTTCTTCAAAAACGGAAGTTGCCGTTTCTGGCATCGTGTAACGGACGAAAAGTCCGTTTTTACGGACCGCTGTGGGCCCCATCGATAGCACGTTCGTCTGATCCAAGCCGTTCACCGTGTAGAAGGGTTCAAGAGCTACAAAACCATGTTTACAGTTTGTGCCCATACGTGCACACGTGTGAGATACAGAGGCCACAAGTGGACTGTCCGGTGACGTTCAAAATTGATTTTATTGTAATTCCTTTTATGGGTCGTGTCAATGGATGTTTAAACCATCCATATCTGACCGAAAATTCGTCGTGCATCCAGTGGACGGCTTGGATTTTCCCGAAAAAGCTTATGTGGGGCCCATCGAGCATCACAGCGCCGGACGTGCGAAGGCTTACGCACGTCCGCGAAATGCGGACTTCTGGGCGGTTGTGGCCCACCATCTTCGATCAGATGGAAGATCTGATCCGTCCATCATATAGACCAGCCAAAAACGTCCCAGGAGACGTTGATTTTATGGAAAAAATGCAAAGAATGAGGGACTTATGCAGGTACAGAAGTTTGCTGCGAAAAGGGCTTTCGCTGCGCATACGACAGCTTTTCAAACCCGATTTTCTCCATTCCAGCCACTCCAGCAGCTATAAGAAAAGATGCAAAACGTAGACAAGGGGAGAGGAGAGCCAGGGAACAGATCCAGAGAAGAGAAAGAGAAGAAAAGAGAAGAAAAGAGAAGAAAGAGTTTAGAAGGATGTTTTCATTTCATCATTGTTATTTTTCTTACTTTTTAACTGATCACATGGATAGCTAAATTCCTTAGCTAGGGCTGAGATGAAGCCTCCAACTTGAATGATCTTTGTTGGTTGATTTAATCCTAATTTAATTGATTTGTTTCTTTCTCTAGTATGCTTAATTGAAAGTTTTGTGCTTCTCCATTCTAAGAGCTTAACCAAAGTCTAGTTATGGATGTTGTTTGGAACATTATCTAGGTGCTTGTGTCTGACCATGAACAGGTTCCTATAGAGGAAGAAACAGGAATCTACATCTCTCCATGCCTGACCATGGATGGAAAGATGTGATCCATATGCTTTAAGGAATTATACATTCTATGTGCCCGACCAAGGACATAGAGTGCGCTTTATTTATTTTTGATATCAATCTGAATTAGGGAGAATCAACAGGTAAAACAAGGTTTATGATAATTAGAGGTGGATTCAAAAGTTCTAGTCTTCTCTTTGATTGAATTTTCCTTATTGCTCTTTGTTATTTTTCCATTGATTTTTATTTAGTTTATTCAATTACTATCTCAAATATTTGTTGGATTAGTTAAGAAGAGTCTTTAATTTTGAATTGTGACAACCAGTCCTCGTGGGAACGATCTCGTAATACATACCATATTTACATCTGATTCGTATACTTGCGAGTTTAAAATCATTTAAATCAGGTTGGTTTAAATAAAACATCAAGTTTTTGGCGCCGTTGCCGGGGAGTGTTTTGGTCCAATTGGATTTAGGATTCTCTCTTATCATAATTCATAGTCTTAGTTTTTTTTACTCACTTTAGGTTAAATTTTTTTTAGAAACTAACCTATTTCCTGTTTTGTAGGGACCTGACATAAACTACTAATTTGGTAATCTCTTTCCAAATTTTCTATTTTTTTTTCTAATTTCTATTTTTAGAATTAGGGTTTTATTCTTTAGAAATTTTTCTATTTCTAGGCTTTCTTTTTTTTAGAAATTTCCTATTTTCTAATTTTAGATTTTGATTCTTCTTTCAAGTAACTTTCTATTTTCTAGTTTTAGAATTTTTTTTTTTCCTTTTTAGAAACTAACTTAGCTTTTATTTCTAAGATTAGAAACTTTCTTTTTTAGAAATTAACCGTTGCTTAGGATTTTTTCTAGCATTATTTTAGGAAATTTAATTTATTTTTTTTGTTTACAGGAATTGAGGAAGAAAGCTGCTAAATAACATTGTCTTCAAAAGGAGGAGCTCTCAAATCTTCAGACATTCATCATCTCCTTTTCCGGGTTCTTCATTCCAATTCTCGTTTACACAACTTTCTCTTGTTTTTAGGAATTCATAACTTTTTCTTTTAGTTTTATTCATCTTAGGTTGCATCCTAGTTTAGTTTTCTTTCTTATATTGATAACATAGTTTATGCTAGGACGTAGATCTCTAAACATAGAACTAGCACCTTTTGATCCTGAAATAGAAAGAACCTTTCGTAGAAGATTTAGAAACATCCTATTTGAAATGGCGGAAGAGAATGGAACTAAAGCTCTTAGAGATTATTTAGCTCCTATCCAATTCAATGCGCCTTCATGTATAGTGTTGCCTGCCACCACGGCAGCACACTTTGAACTTAAACCTGGGGTCATACAATTGTTGCCCTCCTTTTATGGTTCAGATAAGGAGGATCCATATCATCATGTGAAAGAATTCTTAGACATTTGCTCCACCTTTAAGTTCCAAAACATTTCAGACGATTCGATCCGTCTGCGCCTTTTTCCTTTCTCTTTGAAGGATAAGGCGAAAGCATGGTTGAATTCTCTAGGAGTTGGGTCTATCACTACATGGGATCAACTGTCTAAGAAGTTCTTAAACAAGTTCTTCCCGGTTCACAAAACTAATGCTCTCCGTAAAGAAATTACAAATTTCACACAAAAAGAGGGTGAACACTTTCATAAATGTTGGGAAAGATGGAAGGATTTACTTCTTAAATGTCCACACCATGGTTTTGAAAAGTGGCAACAGGTTCAATACTTCTATGACGGTCTGACACCCCAAAACCGTCGCATGGTTGACGCCACCAGTGGAGGGTCATTCATGACCAAAAGTGATGTCGAAGCTTGGAATTTCTTTGAAACCTTGTGTGAAAACTCCCAGCAATGGGACTATTCAAATAGAGGTGAAAGAAGCCCTCAACCACTGAAGAAATGGGGTATATATGAGGTAGGAGTCACGCCAGATCTTTATGCCAAAATTGATAGCCTGACAAAGAAAGTGGATGCTTTAATATTAAACAATGGACCTCCACAAACAACTCAAGTCGAGTCATGTGCTATATGTTCTAATCTCGCCCATCCTACGCAGTCTTGTCTATCTAGTTCAGCATTTTCAGAATTTCTCTCTGAACAAGTACATGCTATGAACACTTTTCAGAGAACTGAGAATAATCCTTACTCAAACACCTATAATCCAGGGTGGGCTAGGCATCCAAATTTTTCTTAGGCAAAAGGACCACAACAAGGAGGACCATCTGAAAATCCTCCTATGCAACCTTACTCCCAAGTTGACAGTCAACAACCTCAGCAGTTCTCACAGTATCAACAAGTGCCTCCACAATTTAGGAAACCATCTCTTGAGGATACACTCAATCTTTTTATGCAGAGTTCACTTCAATTTCAAAAAGACACTCAACATACTTTACTAGCTAACCAGCAGAGTTTACATGCAAATACGCAATCCATTGCCAAGCTGGAAGTACAGTTAGGTCAACTTGCTGTCACATTGAGTGAGAGAGAGAAGGGCAAGTTCCCTAGTCAACCTATGGTAAATCCAAATGGACAGTATGAGATTGGCTCTAATTCAAACCAAGAACAATAACATGAGCAAGCCAAATCAATCATTACCCTTAGGTCCGGTAAACAGATTAAGAACAAAGTAGAGATGCCTAGGGAAGAATCAAAGTCCAATGTGGAAGATCAAAATGAAATGGAGAGACATACTAGTGCATCCAAAGTCCAACAACACTCTGACTCTCCAGGAACCACTCATGTGCCATCTTATGTGCCTAAAGCACCTTTTCCTCAACGTTTGGCACCGGTTAAGAAAGGAAACAACTTTAATGAGATATTGGACATGTTTAAGCAAGTGCAAATCAACATTCTGTTGCTTGATGCTATCAAGCAAGTCCCTGCTTACGCTAAGTTTCTTAAAGATTTATGCACTCAAAAGCGTAAGATAAATGTTCATAAGAAGGTCTTCCTTGCAGAGCAACTCAGCTCCATGATTCAACACATCACCCCTCCTAAATTTAGGGATCCAGGAGCTCCTACCATTTCTTATGTCATAGGAGAATATAAGGTTCAGAAAGGGTTACTTAATTTAGGGGCCAGTGTTAATTTGTTACCATATTCGGTCTATGAGCAGCTAGGACTTGGTGAGCTGAAACCAACTAAAATAACACTCCAACTAGCTGATAGATCTGTCAAGGTGCCCCGTGGTGTTGTTGAGGATGTGCTAATCCAGGTTGATAAGTTTTATTTTCCAGTGGATTTCATCGTTCTAGATACTCAGCCTGTCCAGAATCCTATAAGTCAAATCCCAGTTATCTTAGGACGTCCATTCTTGGCCACATCCAATGCAATCATAAATTGCAGGAACGGAGTTATGAAGCTATCTTTTGGTAACATGAAGATTAAACTCAATGTTTTCAATGCTGGACAACAAATGTCAGACTCGGATGATATATTTGAAGTGAACATGATTGAGAGTCTAGTGCATGACTCTTTCCTTGAAGTTTTCGAAAATGCTCTTGAGACCTGTTTAGCACATTTTGGCAGAGATTTTGACATAGAAAGTTCCATCCAAGAAGTCAATGCATTGCTTGACTCTAATCCAGAAATGAATACAACAAAATGGAAAGCTAGAGTGGAACCTCTTCCACCTTCTGAGTCTAAACTGGTCCCGTCTATTGAGAAACCACCCAAAGTCGACCTTAAACAATTACCCGAAACTCTCAAGTATGCATTTTTAGGACCTTCTGAAACCCTGCCTGTCATCATAGCTACTAACCTTGATAAAGAACAGGAGGGTAAGTTGCTTAATGTTCTTAGAGAACATAAGGCAGCTATTGGGTGGACAATAGCGGACATAAAGGGAATAAGCCCCACGGTGTGTATGCATCGTATTCATCTTGAAGAAAATACAAAAACATCGCGAGAAATGCAAAGGAGGCTTAACCCTAACATGAAAGAGGTCGTTCGAGCTGAGGTGCTAAAATTATTAGATGTTGGTATCATTTACCCCATTTCTGATAGCACATGGGTCAGTCCAGTTCAAGTTGTTCCTAAAAAGTCTGGGATTACGGTGAAAAAGAATGAGGATAATGAGTTAGTGCCGACTGCATGACTACGGGTTGGCGAGTTTGTATTGATTACCGTAAACTGAACCTGGTCACAAGGAAGGATCACTTTCCTCTTCCTTTCATAGACCAGATGCTTGAGAGATTGGCAGGGCATGGCTATTATTGTTTCCTGGATGGTTATTCCGGGTATAATCAGATTCCCATTGCTCCCGAGGATCAAGAGAAAACCACATTTACATGTCCTTTTGGCACATATGTCTATTGGCGTATGCCATTTGGGTTGTGTAATGCGCCTGCGACCTTCCAACGATGCATGATGAGTATTTTTTCAGACATGGTTGAGCGTTTCCTTGAGATTTTCATGGATGATTTTTCAATTTTTGGATCTTCATTTGATGAATGTTTATACCATCTATCTCGTCTTGGAAAGATGTGAAAAAACGAACCTGGTATTGAATTGGGAAAAGTGTCATTTTATGGTTCAAAAAGCGATTGTACTCGGGCATGTTATTTCAAGTAAAGGCATTGAAGTTGATAAAGCCAGGATTGATTTAATTTCTAGTCTTCCTCCACCCAGAACGGTTAAGGAGATTAGATCATTCTTAGGGCATGCGGGATTCTATAGGAGATTCATTAAGGATTTTAGCAAAATTTCTCAACCCTTATGCAATTTACTAGCTAAAGATGTTGCTTTTGTCCTTAATGATGAGTTTCGACAAGCTTTTGATAAGTTGAAGCATTTACTGACTTCTGCTCCAATCATCCAACCACCTGATTGGAGTTTACCTTTTGAGCTTATGTGTGATGCTTCAGATTATGCTGTTGGAGCCGTCCTAGGACAGAGATTGAACAAAATGCCTCATGTCATTTATTATGCTAGTAGGACTCTAAATGATGCACAGCTCAACTACTCTACCACTGAAAAAGAATTGTTGGCGGTGGTATTTGCTCTAGACAAATTCAGGTCGTATCTCATAGGATCAAAGGTTATAGTGTTCTCAGATCATGCAGCATTGAAATATCTTCTTTCTAAAAAAGACGCTAAACCTCGATTGATTTGGTGGATTCTCTTGCTACAAGAATTCGATATTGAAATTCGGGATAAAAAGGGTTCCGAAAATGTAGTAGCCGACTATTTGTCTAGACTTGTCTTAGAGTCCACAGTGGATCCTTTGCCAATGAATGAGTCTTTCCTTGATGAACAACTTCTAACTATTTCTCAATTACCTTGGTATGCGGACATTGTAAACTATCTTGTTGCAGGTCAACTTCCTTCTCATTGGACTAAACAAGATAAAACCAAATTTCTTGCTGAGGTTAAACATTTCTTTTGGGATGACCCATACTTATTCAAAATTTGTCCTGATCAGATTATTAGGAGATGTGTACTTGAGAGTGAGTTTCATAGTATAATCTCCTTTTGTCATGATCATGCATGTGGTGGTCATTTTGGTTCAAAGAAAACAGCTGCGAAAGTCTTACAAAGTGGATTTTATTGGCCTACACTGTTTCGCAACACCCATGCCTTTTGCTCAACATATGATAGATGCCAACGTACGGGTAATATTTCCCACAGGAACATGATGCCACTTACCAATATTCTCATTGTTGAAATATTTGAAGTTTGGGGTATTGACTTCATGGGCCATTTCCCCCGTCATTCGGTTATGTGTATATCCTTATGGCCGTCGACTATGTCTCTAAGTGGATTGAAGCAGTGCCATGTAAAACGAATGATCACAAAGTTGTGGTCCGTTTCTTAAAAGAGAATATCTTTTCTCGTTTTGGCACTCCTCGAGTAATTATAAGTGATAGGGATACTCATTTTTGCAATAAACCGTTTGAATCTTTAATGAAGAAATATTCCATCACTCATAAAGTTGCAACGCCATATCATCCACAAACAAGTGGTCAAGTTGAGGTGTCAAATCGGGAGATTAAATAAATTTTAGAGAAAATGGTTCGCCCCGATCGTAAGGATTGGTCGCAACGGTTGAATGATGCTCTTTGGGCATATCGTACGGCTTTAAAAACCCCGATTGGAATGTCTCCGTACAGGCTTATCTTTGGGAAAGCCTGTAACTTACCTGTGGAATTAGAACATCATGCTTATTGGGCCATCAAAACTTTTAATTTTGATTTAAACAAGGCTGGATCACACCGTAAACTTCAACTCAATGAGTTAGAGGAAATTCAAAATGAGGCATATGAGAATGCAAAAATTTATAAAGAGCAGACAAAAATCTTCCATGATAAATCAATTCTTCGCAAGACATTTGAACCGAACCAGAAAGTATTATTGTACAATTCCAGGCTACGCCTCTTTCCTGAAAAACTATGTTTGCGATGGTATGGTCCTTATCGAGTAGTAAAAGTATTTCCTCATGGAGCAGTTGAGATTCAAAATTTAACAGACGGGAATATTTTCAAAGTAAATGGTCAACGACTGAAACCATATTTAGATGATTTGGTGAACAAAGATGTGGAGGAAATTTATTTGGCGGACCCAGGTTATCAAGATTGATCAGTTCATGGTCCATTCTTATCTGGCTGAAGACGTTAAACTTAGCGCTCCTGGGAGGCAACCCATCTTTTCATTTCATTTCATTTTCCTAGTTAGTTAGTTCAATGTTTGTGGGTAACATTACTGTAAACCCTCACGAGACTATAACTCGTCCACTAGGGGCAACCTAGGGATTTAAAGGCTTGTTGCATACGCTAAATGTAATCGAGAACACTTGCGAAAATGGTATAGGTAGGATCTTCTTTTTGTGATGTTATTTTTGTTATTTTGTTTTTGTTGATTTCTCTTTTGTGCTGACCCGCTCTTACACTGATATCTTTCCATCACTCCTCTTTTATTTTCGTTGTCCCATGTGCATTGCATGTTTATTTCTTTTACATTGAGGACAATGTAGATTTTAGGTTGGGGGTGGGCGATTAGGTTACCTCATCAGTATTTTCTTGGTCTTGAGCACAAATTGTGAAAATTTTTAAATTTTTCTGGAATTTTTTGTGCATTTGAAGTGATTGTGAAGGATAAGGGTGATTTTAACATTGCAAGGTATAGAATGTCGGTAATTTATAACTCTTGGATTCAGCCATTCGTTAGATTTCACAGTTAAGTTTAAATTGTTAACCCATGATTAGAACTTTTAAACATTGATTGAGTCATGATCTCACATATCACATCTCGGTTGCATATTAAGGTTCCGTTTCAACATTGAATGATTAACTTGGTAATCACTAAGCATGAAAGGAACCAGTCTGAAATTTTTAACTTCGGTCTATAACTAAGAATTGAGAGAAAGCATAAATCATATAATCTTCACCATAGGTTTGCTCCCTATAGGTGTAGATTCGATTCCCTATGGTTGTCATTTGAAAAAGTTAGGGGACAAGTTTTCGCCATAGATTTGCTCCCTATAGGTGAGGACTTGATTCCCCTCCTTGGCGTTACTATTCATAAAGAAAAGCAAAGGCTAGTAGAATGAAAAGTTAACCTATCAGGCAAGTGTTGGTTTCAGTTGTCATGCATTCCGTTGTTAATTACTAATGATATCATGAAATTGATAATTGGATCTCTTAATGATAATAAGCCGAGATTACACTATACACTCATGGAACTCAATGTTTAGAATATTCTAATTAATGGATTAATATTTTGAAATTGATTATGAAGTTTACCGTGAGCTTGATTCTAGAAAGAAAAATTCTGTGCACCATTCATGAATCTTAGAATTCTCGTGCCTCGACGATCTGTTCACAAGTCACTCGGGTTCACAGGAATTATCAAGTATTTCTGAAATTATTTTTCGAATGTTTTGCTCGGGACTAGTAAAATGCTAGTTGGGGGTTGTGATGAGGGTCGAATATTACATATCAAACCCCAATTATTACCTGATTTTACGTATATGATAATGCTTAACGGAGTATTTTAATTATATTTTTGTTGCAGGATGAAATCAGGAGCGTTGATGGAAAAAGACTACTACAAGCATGGATTTGACACTCCGAAGTCACCAGAGCAAGGGACGCACTCCAGAGAACTAAGACTGAAGAATTTACATGCCAGGGATCCGAGGAAATCAAGTCGTTCATGTTAAAAAGGCCCGAAAATGGTCCAAAATGCAACATCACATGGTTTCTGCCATCCAATTGACTCGAAACTTCATACATGGCCTGGAGGCCATAAATAAACCGTACATATTAAATTTTAACCATTGGATATCTCGAGAAGTGGGCCAACGGACAGATCAGCCCATTAATCTCCAATTTTAGGCCCGCCTACAATCTAGATATACTTCAAAATTGACCTAGACGGTTTAAATAAGATGAGAAATAGGATGGACGGATTGGATTTCTCGAAAGAATCATAGTGGACCCCACCTTGTGTGACATGTGCATAGTGCACATGTGCACTGCCCGTGCACCGAACGAACTAAGTCGGTCAGCAGCGCTGACCCGACTTCCTTCTTTAAAAACGGAAGTTGCCGTTTCTGGCACTGTGTAACGGACAGAAAGTCCGTTTTTACGGACCGCTGTGGGCCCCATCGATAGCATGTTCGTCTGATCTAAGCCGTTCACCGTGTAGAAGGGTTCAAGAGCTACAAAACCATGTTTACAGTTTGTGCCCATACGTGCACACGTGTGAGATACAGAGGCCACAAGTGGACTATCCGGTGACGTTCAAAATTGATTTTATTGTAATTCCTTTTATGGGTCGCGTCAATGGATGTTTAAAACCATCCATATCTGATCGAAAATTCGTCGTGCATCCAGTGGACGGCTTGGATTTTCCCGAAAAAGCTTATGTGGGGCCCACCGAGCATCACAGCGCCAGACGTGCGAAGGCTTACGCACGTTCGCGAAAAGCGGACTTCCGGGCAGTTGTGGCCCACCATCTTCGATCAGATGGAAGATCTGATCCGTCCATCATATAGACCAGCCAAAAACGTCCCAGGAGACGTTGATTTTATGGAAAAAATGCAAAGAATGAGGGACTTATGCAGGTACGAAAGTTTGCTGCGAAAAGGGCTTTCGCTGCGCATACGACAGCTTTCCAAACCCGATTTTCTCCATTCCAGCCACTCCAGCAGCTATAAGAGAAGATGCAAAACGTAGACAAGGGGAGAGGAGAGCCAGGGAACAGATCCAGAGAAGAGAAAGAGAAGAAAAGAGAAGAGAAAGAGAAGAAAAGAGAAGAAAAGAGAAGAAAGAGTTTAGAAGGATGTTTTCATTTCATCATTGTTATTTTTCTTACTTTTTAACTGATCACATGGATAGCTAAATTCCTTAGCTAGGGCTGAGATGAAGCCTCCAACTTGAATGATCCTTGTTTGTTGAGTTAATCCTAATTTAATTGATTTGTTTCTTTCTCTAGTATGCTTAATTGAAAGTTTTGTGCTTCTCCATTCTAAGAGCTTAACCAAAGTCTAGTTATGGATGTTGTTTAGAACATTATCTAGGTGCTTGTATCTGACCATGAATAGGTTCTTATAGAGGAAGAAACAAGAATCTACATCTCTCCATGCCTGACCATGGATGGAAAGATGTGATCCATATGCTTTAAGGAATTATACATTCTATGTGCCCGACCAAGGACATAGAGTGCGCTTTATTTATTTTTGATATCAATCTGAATTAGGGAGAATCAACAGGTAAAACAAGGTTTATGATAATTAGAGGTGGATTCAAAAGTCCTAGTCTTCTCTTTGATTGAATTTTCCTTATTGCTCTTGGTTATTTTTTCATTGATTTTTATTTAGTTTATTCAATTACTATCTCAAATATTTGTTGGATTAGTTAAGAAGAGTCTTTAATTTTGAATTATGACAACCAGTCCTCGTGGGAACGATCTCGTAATACGTACCATATTTACATCTAATTTGTATACTTGCGAGTTTAAAATCATTTAAATCAGGTTGATTTAAATAAAACATCAGGGGCCATGTAACTTTGATCTCATTTGAGCTCCAGGAGCATCCGTGCTTATTTTTGGCACGACACGTACCCACCTACAACAACTATATAGCTGGTGTGTGGAACACCAGCCAATCCGCTGCCATGTTAGAAAAGTTGTGTGCACGACCATGATGTACGTGCTTTATCCAGATGATCTTTTTATATTGCCAGTTCATTTCAGGTATGTTATAAAAATTTCTTTTGGATACACCGAAAATAAAAAAAAAATAGAAAAAAAAAATTATCACTAGGCTGAATCACGTATAAAATACGCTGTCCTTAAAGCGTGATTCGCCCCCTTATCAACTGCTGATGGGTTACAGGCGAATTGCTCCTAGGATAAGACAAGCCTTATCCGGATCCAACGTGCAGCAATCACGATAGGTCCACTATGGAACAGTTTTAACGTAGTAGATTTCTTCTGACAGACTTAGACGATGGAGATGATAACAGTATTCTAAAATGGAGCTATGGACTGTATCTGATTTGATGGGAGAGATGGTGTGTTGAGATGATGAAATTGGACTGGAATGGTCCAGTTTATATAGGCCTCAGGTTTAGACCCATTGCTGTGTGGTATTTAATGGTCCAGAACGTTTGAAAAACGTTTCTGGCCGTTGTCCATTAATTCTAGACATTTTTGGTCATTAGATCTGTATATCTGACCATTGGATCATCCTGGCCCATCCATTTTCGGACCGTTGTGGCTTTTAAGGTAGCCATCCGTTTATAGAAACGGTTGGATGTTTCGGATTTAAGATCCGACCGTTCTCAGTCACCTATAAAATTCAGGCTCATTTCTAACTTTTCAGATTCACACCGCCCTAAGGCTCTGACCAGACGCACCGTCTCGCGTCGGTTCGCGTAAGGTCGCGAGAGAGCAACCACTCTGCGACACGATGTGCACGTGTGAAGTGCGCCATCTAGCGCCACTACAGTCACACTGCCCATGCCCATGCCTTTGCCCTCGCCCGTGCCCTCGCCCGAGCCCGAGCACGCGTGCGTGCGTGCGTGTGTTCAAGTGCGAACACCCGTGTTTCATCTCCTCCAAAAAGCTCCAAGTAAGAATACCCTTCTTAACATCTCATATAAACCACAAAACTATTCTTTGCATTTTTGATTTGGGACAAAGCGCGCACACCGCACTTTTTAATTCAAAAAATTCAAAAAGTATTTTAGCGGGAAAATCCCAAAATTTTGAAAATTTTAAATTTTCATTTTTTTTTTTTTTTTAAAACCACTGATTTTCAACAAGGTATTTCCTCACCCTTAAATGAGCTGGCAAAATAGACATGGTGTATTACACCAGGTACGTCCACTATCAAGGGAAGTTTGGTGCAGGGTACTAAATGAAATTAGGTGGGATCGAATTGTTTTTGGTCCATTACAGATTCCATCAAGCATTTGAGAAAGATAAGAAAGGTTACATTTACGTTGGATGGAATTACATTTGGTCTCACGCGGGCTCCTGTGAATTTTGAAATCTACTATACATGTCGGCCCCACATTGATGTATGCATTTATCCATGTCATCCATTCATATATACCATCTACACATGACATTTTGGTTATATATGTGTACAAGTGAGCAATATCTGCCGTGAATTTGGTTCATTGATTATAATTCCATAATCCACCAAAAAAGATTTTGGTAATATAGTGTTTTCCCTAAGCAAGAATTTTATCTGAAACATGAGATTGGATGGTTAAAATGCCATGGTATTCTCAAATGTGCAATCATTGTGCAATAACGATGTTAATCTCATCTAATACAATTCAATACCATTTTATTTCACGGACCAAACATGCTATTAAAAACTTTCTAATCTCTGTGTAATATTTATTTAATATTTAACTACACTTATTAGGTCACGGAGACCTAGATGAAGAAAATTTACAAATATTACCTTGATCTAAACCTTTTGGAAGCTCTAAAACTTTTTACTATGGTTTTCAATGATGTGGTACACCTTATTTTTTAGATCATGCTCTAAAATTAATTGGCAACATGGAGAGATAGTATTGAAAAAACACATACCACATGAGTTTATGATAAGTAAAATTAATTGCTCCATGTGATATGGTTAACGTGAGTTTTGGTTCCACCTAGTTTTTAGAATATTATTTTACCATAGTCATACATCTTCGTAAGCCCTAAACAGCTCCCTGCATTAAAATATCTCCGTACCAGGTGGTCAGGGGAAATCCGCTTCCCATAACGTGTGGCATAAAAAATTCAAGTGGACCACAGCACGAGAAAATATAACCTTTGTCGAGAGCACACAACTTTCAAATCAAGGCTGACATTTGTGATTTCCGTTCATACTTGTAGGAATAAGAATACTAGGTGTTGGGAGGACATATAAACATTAATGTGGTCCCAAAAATGTTTCAACGGTGGGAGTTTTTCATATCCACCATTGCATATGGTATGGGCCGCTTGAGTTTTTGGATATGCTCACATGGGTTGATGAAACTGATGGACGGCTTGGATGTCTCACTAATATCATGGTGGGCCGTACAAAGCTTCCGCCTAAAGGAGGGGATTAGATGTTGCGCTTAATGTGTGGCCCACCTTGATGCATTATTTTACATTTACTTCATCCATCCATCTTTCCAACTCATTATAAAATATGAGCCCAAAAATGATGCAGATTCAAATCTCAGGTGGGCCATACTATAGGAATTACAATGGTGATTGAATCGTACCACCATTAAAAACTTCCTAAGGCAAATATCAGCATGGTCCAAAACTTTTGTGGCCCGGAGGAAGTTTTTAATGGTCAATATTCCTATGGTATTGTCCACTGAGATTTGAATTGTTTCATTTTTCAATCCAATGCCCTAAAATGATTTAGCAAGACTGATCAACCGCATGAATCTAGAATACATACATCAAAGTGGGGCCTATGGTAAGGGTTGTGCCGTATTGGGTGAAGCTGTGGCTGCGCCTACTTTGCTCCCTCCATCTGGGGGGACGCCCATTAGGTGAGGCTATAGCAAAGTCGTATCTGTCTAGGAAAAAAGAAATATTCTGCTATTGGGCTATCCCATCCATCTGATATGTGGCTGTCAAAGGTGTGGTGAAAAACAAAAGTAGTGGAATCCACATCCTCTGTTTGCTGTGGATAGAAATTTTTTTTTCTGGTATTGTAAATGCGTACTTCATCTTCGATGGTTGATTCTTTCGTGTGGAAATTTGTGGTTTTTTGAAACAATAATTCAAAATTTCAATTATTTCAAAATTTTGGAATTTTGCCACTAAAAAAACTTTTGAGAATTTCAAATAAAAAAGGGCAGTGTGTGCTTTTGTACCACATCAGAAATGATAGAAAAAGATTTGGAGTTTATACTTGGGTATCTAAAGTATTCTTATTTGGAGTTTTGAAGATTAAGATGCTTGGGTTACGTGCATTGAACATATATGTGCTTGAGCTTGAACATGAGCATAAGTGGTCCACTCCCTGATGCTTATATAAACTGACCATTCCAATCCAAATTTAATCATCGCCACCATTTGATTATGCCAGAAGATTTGCTGCCGTGAATTATGCAGCAAACTCAGAATGAGTACTACGCTGCTGGTACAAATCTCGGAACAAGCAAGAGCTACAAGGAACCCACGGAAATGGTTGGGTTTATCCACACCGTTCATCCATTTTTTCATATTAATTTAATCCAGAAAATAAGTAGACCCAACACTCAAATGAAGCAAATAGTGGGGATTAGATGCCCACCATTAAAAACTTCTTGAGAAATAGTGAGGATTAAATGCCTACCATTAAAAACTTCTTGGGAGCTGTAAAAGTTTTGGATAAGCTGATATTTGCATTTTGCCTTCATCCGGCCCCATGTGACCTTATGAACCGGTTGGATGGTAAATAAACATCAACTGTAGACACCATTATCACTGCTGTTTCCTATGGTGTGGTTCAATTGAGCCTTTGATACGACTCATTCTGCGGGCTTTACCCTAAAATGATATTGTCAAAATGAATAAATCCATTCATCACAATGGGTCCCAGCCCCTGCCTATTTCGAGCTCCGGCAAGGCATGCTAGTACTCAAGCTCATTTTAGGGTATGGCCCAAAAAAGGTACAGATCCAAATCTCAGGTGGACCACATTATAGGAAAACAGTGTTAACAGTTAAAAACCTTCTTGAGTCCCACCATGATGTTTATTTGCCATCCAACCTGATCCAAAACCTCCATGCATGGCCTCTAAAAAGTTTTTAACAGTAAGCCTTCTGTTCCCAATGTTTCCTATGGTATGGTCCACTTGAGATTTGAATCTGTCTCCGTGAGCGGATAAAATGGATGGATGGCTTATATAAAACATCTACATCATGGTGGGGCCCACAGAGCTTTCCGGTGTTGGGTCACACGACTCACACTAGCCAAACCCCATCCAATCCCATTCGTACATCGCCTTGACACGTATCATGTTGAGAGATAGCTTTACCTTTCACGCTTCCTCCAGCCCCAGTCGTGAATGTGATGCCTTTCATTTTCAAGGAAGAGGTCAGATAAAGCGACTGTACCGTAAGTTGTGATGCCTCCATTTCTCCCGTCGGCATATGACATATTAATCCAGTCCGTTCAGAAGGTGGGCCATGCCATTTTTGTTGGACTGGAAGACTGCACTGAGTTATATGTACGGTTGGATTTTATTGATTTAGTTGTTGTTCGTCCCTATCAATCCGTTTGATCTTGATTTTAGATGATCTTAACCATGTGTTACATAATTTTTATGGATTGGATATTCTACACATGAATGATACAACAAACATATATGATCATTCTCTTGGAGAGATTACATGATATGTGGTTAGGATGGATAATCATTCTCCATTGGGTCCTTGGCGTCTATGTGCAACGGATTTGCACATAAAATAATTTTGATTAAGGGACTCATCCTAAAATACTATGATTCTAATAATATCGTTTCTAAATCTATAATAATTTATGAATGTTGATTATCACATGATGTGTATGATGATGGTGTTTGCTTAATAGATTTGTTGATGTTGATCTCTGTAGCAGAACATGGCACAATAATGTTCCTAGCATGGTTGGGCCATAGGGGGGAAATTCAACTAGCGTGAGTGTGTGCATGTGTAAAAAAAAAAAAAAAAAAACATGGTTGAGCCAAAAGAAAGTGGACTGTAAATTGATCATAACTTTTGATCCGGGTATCGTTATGGGGTGTACAACCTATCAATCTATACTGAAACGGGCCATCCGAGTTGAACCAACCCATATGGTGGGTTGCATCTGTTCTTTTTATTAGAAAACGCATGCTTTCTGCTCAAAAACGAATTTTTAGGAAAATTTTAGTATTTTTAGTAATTCCGATTTTTAAATATTTTTCTATTTTTAGAGTTTTAGATTTTCTTCCCTTTTAGAAATAACTTTTAATTATACTAGTACTCTTCTAGAAAAAATTTATTTAAAATTTTTATTTTTAGAAACTAGGCTTTAGAAGAATTTTATTATAATTATGATTTTTATTAGAGTTAGAATTTTGTGATTTCTGGACTTTAAGAATTTTAGTTTTTTTTTTTTTATTTTTTTTATTTTTTTTATTTTTTTATGATGTAAGGAGACACATTAGACAATTATTCATCAATCAATTTCGAATCTTATAGAATTTATTTTCTATTTTTCTTGCTTTCTTTTAAGTTGATTCAAGAAGTCTATATGAGGAGTATAGAGAAGTTCCGTGGATTCAGAACAGTTATTCCCATGAGGAAGAGGGTGCTTGACCTCACGTCCTCCCTGCGTCAATCTCCTAAATTAAGAAGTCTTTTCTTTATGTATCCCAGGTAGACCCAAGGAGAAAACATGGCCATTCTCTGGTAGGGGATAAGGATGTATGTCAACCCCCCACTCAAGTGGACCACAGAGAGACTCATGATGCAAGTGTGAAGGTGTAAGTGGTGGGAAGCGAGTAGATCTCTATAACACACACACACACACACACACACACACACTCTCTCTCTCTCTCTCTCTCTCTCTCTCTCTCTCTCCACTAAAAATGAGATCGATCCAAGGCTCAAGTGGACCACACGGTGGGGATTGAGCACCCGCCATTAAAAACTTATTAGGAGCCACAAAAGTTTTGATCAATGGTGATACTTGTATTCTCCATTTTTCCAAGTAGATGTGATCTTATGAACCGTTTGAATGGCAAATTAACATCAAAGTGGGCTCTATAAAGGTTTCAACTGTGGGTGCCATTATAAGCACTGCTTCCTTTGTATGGTCCACTGAGCCTCAGTCCCACCTCATGTTTGGGCATATACCCTCAACTGATATAGCAAAATGGATGTATAGTGTAAATAAAACTGGTACAACAAGGTGGGCCCCTCAATGACTTGCTTGTTTTGAGCTTGCAAAAGGATAATACCCAATCCTGATAGCTAAGCCACGTCACCTCAGCACAATCACATGGACTTTAATCGAAGATTGGTAGCTTTAAGAGATAACCCACATAAAGCATGCTTAAAAGTTGGATGGAATTAGATAGCAAGGCCTTCTCCCCGCGATGCTATCAGATTTGATTGGTGGGGTTTTACACTGTCAATGTCCACCGACTGACTATGTACCCATCTCTGACAGCGTGGTGAGTGCTTTATTTCCAATCATCATTTTTGAAAGGGGTTCACAGAATTACTAGTTAAGTGGGCCCCACTTCTAATAAGAGCATGCTGTCCGATTAAAGCTCCTGGCCTCGGTGTGTGGTCAGCCCAGTAGGAGCTGTTCCCAACTACTCTTTTAACTTGAGCACTGGACCTCTAAGATAGCACCTGTGAGGGTTGTTTGGATGTATGTAATGTTACTTTAACTTAATGCGGAAATCCTAGGATGGAAACCTGGTTTTGATACTAACTGTTTCTTTAACTTAATGCGGAAATCCCATGTGCATAGGATATAGAGATCAAAGGTTTACATGCTATTTCATTTGATTTTTAAGTGATAATATGTTCACGGGTAAATAAATAAATACCGTGTTTGGCTAGCCCACAAAGTATTTATGATTAATAAAGTGAGTATTCACATCAAATAGCTTGAGTGGTGAACCTTTTAAAATTTGCAAACATCACATAAGAAAGATTTGATTTGATTTTTTTTTTAAAGACCTAAGAAGGCATTAAAGCATGCACACACTAAATGGCTTGAATGTCTTCCACCGATCATGGTGGCCCCAAATGTAATTTAAAAGTTTTGAACGGTGGATGTCACATCCTTCCTTTGTATGGTCTATTTGATAATGAATGAGCTATTATTTTGAGGTCACGGGAGAGCATCAAGAGAAATGGTTATATTGGATGTAACATACGCATTATGGTGAGCCCCATATATCATAAGTGTATATTAACATAAAGACTCTATGTATGATATGAAACATGACTTTTTATCAGGTTTCGAATTACGGCTTAAAGTTATAATCTACTTACATTTTTACAGGTAAATACATACATCCAAACAGCTCCCAGTCAAATTAACCGTAATCCCTTCACAACTTAAGGACTATATTGGCCAAACGAACCATTAGTGAACGGTCTGGAATCCGGATATCGACCATACGCAGATACGCTACGCATATGTTGGGCGCAGCTTCTGTGGATCCCCCAGGTGAGTGGGACCCTGACTGTAAGGCTTACAGTGATTTATGTGCCATAAATCCACACCGTCCAACCATTTTGACAGCTCATTTTAGAGTATGATACCAAAAAAGAATCTGACCTAAATCGTAGGTGGACCACACTAGGGGAAACAGTCGTGATTGAATCCTCACCACTAAAAACTTCATGGATTCCTGGAATGTTTATTTTCCATCCAACCTGTTGATAATGTCATGACAAAGACCTAGATGAAGAGATCACACAAATATCATCTTGATCTAAAGATTGTGGCCCACAAAAAACTTTTAATGGTCAATTAACACTGTTTGTTGTACTATGGTCCATCCAGGATTTGGATCTTCTTCATTTTAAAATCATGCCCTAAAATGAGCCTTCAGTATGGATGGACGGCGCGGATGTAGTCATATTCATCACAGTGGGCCCCACATTCAGGGTCCCACCCACTGTAACACCCTGAAAATCGAGGGTCACACGTACACTCGACTCCCGAGTTCCCGGGTGTCACTTATAACCGATTTTCATTAATATGCGATTAATCTAGTCTAAATGCGCAGCCTGGAGTTCTTGGAACATGAAGCACAAACATACCCGTCGACTGAAAAGAAAGAGAACTAGCATATGTATATATATACACATATACATGACCAAAAAAAATAAAGGGGCGCACATGTTGTCACCTAACAAAATCACAAAAGAATAATATGTCCAAAAAGAATAGAGCTGAGCCCTTTGTGCAGCGATCCAGCGTGCCATCTACAGGTCCGATGAGAGCCCGTACATCGGTTGGAAGTAAGAAAACTCGTTCTCCTCTTCGAGGCTCGCATCACTAGGCTTCATGAAATCTATATCACCTGCATCTATGAACGGGTCTAGTTGGTGTTTTAAAACACCGTCCTAGAGTGGGAGTGAGTGATCGACTCAGTGGGTACTATTAGCCATAAGTTGTAACAAGCATCAGTTATAATAAAGATTTAATGAAAAACAATCAATCATAAACATCTATCTAGTCTTGTTAATGCGCATGCATGCAGAATGATATGATGTATGCCCTCGCCACAACACTCCCTCGAGCGACTCTATCTAACGATCGCTTATGACAACACTTTCTCAGTGCGACCTCGACTGCCGAGTCACCAACCTAGCTAATGCCATGCAATGATGATGTTAACCGGGTTCTTAGTTAAGTCCATTTATCCAGCAGATTTGGAAATCTGATACACCCCACGTATCAAATGCCCTAAACTAGTTGCGAGGCCAAGGCCCCCTAATGTGTGAGGCCTAGACCCTGCGATCTTTGACCCCGTCGGGTTTCCCCATCCCCGACTTCAAGCACATGGGGGGTGCTGAATGTGGGATCGTTCGCGGTCACTACGGGGAGGCGTGCCACCCCAGCGTAGGCCAACAACTTGGACATAGTGTCCCATTCCACCATGCCCGGCTCACGAGACCGTAGATCAATATTCTATTCGGTATTGATGGGCTACAACGGTGGTGGGGTGTTCCAGTTTCCATACATATATGAGCAAACAAGGTTAACAAACCAGGTGGGTTAGCTAGTGGACTAAACTGTACGAGCCCAGACAAGTACGTGGTGGAACGACATAGGGTACAAGTGACCCATGTAGTCTAACTGCTGTCGCCCACACGCACTCGCCCAAACCCATGGGTTTAGCCTCAAGGTGGTCCTACCAATGGAACCACCTTCGCTCTCCTCATGTTCCTGACCAACCCAAGGGTAGGAATAATGATTCATAGCATGCCAACTACCAATGTAACATCAAGCATATTCAACACCATGTTCTCATGTTGCTCAACATACAATTCAAATTTCTCTAGCAAGCAAACTATTAATATCATGAATAAGGTGTATGTGTGTGGTGTGGGTTGGTGAGGAAGTTAAGCACTTCCTACACCTCAAGGGATCAAATATATAAGAGCAAATGAATCATACACAATATGAAGCAACACATATGAGAAAAAGAAATCAACCAAACATGAGCATGTAATCATCCATACGTTAGATCACGAGAGAGACAAGATTAACATCAAGGAGAAATAAACATACAATTCATACAATTCTAACAACATGTCATCCTTAGGTTTCCTCTAGATTTTTCAATACATCATACCAAACAAACAAAATCATTAACCTCCAACTATAGTTGGTGCTAGGCCACCTAAGGATAATAGTCCGCACCTATGGATCATTGAGATCTTGAAAAAAAACCTAGAAATGCCAAACTCGATGTTGATCGGCCGGAATCCTAAGACAATGCACTTGCATGTTAGGATTTCATACAAATCCTAGCTCAACACAAAAGATTACAAAAAGGATGGGTGCTTACCTCCCCAATCGAATGAAAATCACTTGTATTGTGGATGTGGGATTTCTTAAGCAAAGGGAAAAGGGGTTTCTAGATCTCACCTCTCTTGGGCCCACCTTTCTCTCCCTTCTTCCTTCTCTCCTTCTCTCTTTCTCCTCTTTTCTCCTCTTTCTCTCCCACAAAATCTGAGTCCCGATCGTGGCACGGTGACCGTTGATCGCGAATTAGACCCGTGCAACCAAACCCCATATCTGATCATCCCCAAATTTTACATGGCCCTTCATCGTGCCATGGAGCACCTATCCTATAAGTTTCATGGTCAGAAGGCTACTAGAACTGCCCCGGTTATCCAAACAAGCTCTAGACCGCTTGTTGGTGGACCACTAGTTTCAAAACTATAGAATAATGTCCGTCTCATTGGGCTTGATGTCCATCGCGAGAATTGGACCTGGGTACGGTCTAGAACCGGTCAACTTGAGCCGAAGGACGAGTGCATAAGAAGTGCAAATACCTTAAAGGAAGGAGTTGGAACTTAAGTGAATTAGTCGTCCACTCTTATACAAAGTTGAGGATTTCGGACCGTCAGTTTACGACCAAACTTTACCCATGGAGTAAGGATATTTCCCTACTCATATCCGTATAGCCGCGGCCCTGATCGACTATCGGTTACCGTTGAATAAACTTCTTATCATATCTGTCGATTGGCGCATCCAAATGGCGGGCCGATCATATCCATACGTAGATTATCATTAGGGCTAGCTATCCTACAGTGTATATTAACTTGTACACCCCATAGTGGGCCCTAGAGGCTAGAAAGACCCTCTCATAGGTCTAGTATAGTAAAAACCCAACACTTGGGGCCATTGTCACTAAATCTGGTATTATAAAAGGGTCTCATTTGGGGCAGCCCTCTCCTTATACGAATTTGCCCTAGAGAAAAGAAAGGGCGTAGAAAAATACATTAGACCTTTACCATAAATCTGGAAGAAATTCGACAGCTGAAATGCCTGAAATCTCAGTTTTATTTACCAGTGCCAGATTCCAATTCTGGCATTGGTGGGTTGCATTTGGCAAGTGTCGTTGGGACGGCCTGAATAGTTTATTTCTGGGTGTCCACTGGGTCCGTGATCCGCGATGGTCCCCAAGCCCAGTGAGATCTATGCTCCCTTAAATTTTTATAATTTTCTGACCTTCCCGTGTCACGGTATAGCCCGCACGGGCTGTCGCTAAGTGTAAACGAGCCATCTGGCTTGACTTTGGTTAGATCTTTGGGTCCAATGTGAGTGGATCATGGGGCTAAACTTGATGTTCAGGTGATCGGGTGGATTCGATGGCTTCTTACAGTTGATTAAATGGACTTATGCGGTTCTTTACTGGTTCCACCCGTGTTTAAACTATTATTGAGTGCTAATGACCATTAAGTGATATTATAAGTTAATTAATAAAAAAAATTTCAAGGATTTTTTTTTTGGAAATTCAAAACAGTAAAAATTCAGGATGTTACACCCACCTCAGTGATCCGGGGATCCACCGTGCTTCGGATAGGACGCCACTTTGCAGTGGAACTCCTGTAACCTAAATCTCTGTAGGGCCCACCATGATGTCCGTGGGAAATCAATGACGTCCATCAATTTCAGAACCTCATGTTTGGGTGAGATCCCTAGAATGAGGTAGATCAGAGACTCAAATGGGCCACACCATAAGAAAGATTGGAGATTGAACGGCCACAATTGAAACCTTGTCGGGCCTTGTAACGCCCTGGAATTCGGGGGTCGCGCATTGCGCTCAACTCCCGAGTTCCTGAGAGTCACTTATAACCGACTTTTATTAATGAACATTTAATCCGGTTTAATTTGCGTAGCCTAGAATTTCCTGAAACATGAACATAACCACACAAGTCTACTGAGATGAAGGAGATCTATCATATATACAGGTCCAAAATGAAAATGGGTCGCACAAAGCGTTGCCTAACCAAAACAACAAAGGAATACTATGTCCAAAAATAATACAGCTGAGCCCACGGCCCAGCAATCCCGATCTTGCCCATCAAGCCGATGAAAAGCCGTCAATCAACTGGAAATAAGATAGCTTGTCCTCCTCGTCGAGGCTCGCCTCACCAGGCTCCTTTTGTCCTGAATCATCTGTATCTATAAATGGGTCTGGTTGGTGTTTTAAAACACAGTCCCAGAGTGGGAGTGAGTGATCAACTTAGTGGGTGCTATTAGTCTTAAGTTATCACAGGTATCAATTATAATATGATCTTAATGAAAAACAGACAATCACATACGTCAAAGTAATCTTATTAATGTGCATGCATGCAGCATGACATGATGCATGCCCTCACCACAACGCTCCTTTGAGCGACACCATCTAACGATCGCAAATGATAACACTCCCTCAGTGTTACCTCGACTGTCGAGTCGCCACCCTAACTAGTGCGATGTAATGCGATCGTGTTAGCTGAGTTATTAGTTAGGTCCATTCATCCAGCCGATTGGGGAATCTGGTACACCCCACGTATCAACGCCCTAAACGGGTTGCTAGGCCAAAACCCCCTAATGCGTGAGGTCGAGACCCCGCGGTTCGTGATCCCGTCGGGTTTCTCATCCCCGACTTCAAGCACATGAGGAGTGCCGTGAGAAAGGGATCTCTCGAGGTCACTACGGGGAGGCGCGGTACCCCAACATAGGCCGACAGCTCGGACACTGTCCCATTCCACCATGCCTAGCTCATGAGGCTGTGGACCAATTTCAAGTGAGTTATTGATAGGCTACCACGGTTGTAGGGTATTCCAGATTCTAAACATGTGTGAGCAAACAGGGTTAACAATTAAGGTTGGTCAAACGGTAGGCTAGACCTCACGAGTCAGGCGAGGGTGAGGCGTGTGACATCGAGCACGAGGGTCCTATGTAGTTGAATTACAGCCACCCGAACACACCCACCCCAACCCACAAGTCTAACCATAGCGTAGTCCTACCGATAGGACTACTGTCTCTCCTCAAGTTCCTGACCAACCCAAGGGTAGGAATAGTGACTCATAGCATGCTAACAACCAATGCAACATCAAGCATATTCAACACCATGTTCCCATGTTGCTCAACATACAATTCAAATTTCTCTAACAAGCAACTATTAATATCATGAATAAAATGTATGTGTGTGGTGTGGGTTGGTGAGGAAGCTAACACTTCCTCCATGTTCAGAAATCATATGTACAAGAGCAATAATCATACATCCTATGAGGCTACAACACATGGAAAAATCACACAAGGCATGAACATGTAATCATTCATATACCAAATCATGTGAAAGGCAAGAACAATCATCATAAGAGTCAAACTAACAATTCCATATTATTCCAACAAACCTACAATTCCTAGGGTTTCTCTAGATTCTCCAAATATGACATCCAAGCAACCAAAATCATTAATCTCGTATTAAAATTGGTGCTAGGCCACCTAAGAACAATAATTCGCACCTTCGAATTCGTTGAAGGCTTGGGAACGACCTAGGAGCGTGGATTTTTTTGGGATCGAATTGCCGGAATCCCTAAAGCATACATTGTATGTTAGAATCTCATGTAAGTCTCTCCTCTACACAAGGGTTTCAAGCAAAAAGGGATGAGGGATCTTACCTAGACGATCAACGGGCAATCCTTGGGGTTGTAGTGTTGGGTTTTCCCTTTGGGAAAAGGATAGGGAGATGTAAGATCGGCTTCCTTAGTTCCCACCTCGATATAGGGTCCACCTTGAATCACCCCCTCTCACACTATTCTCTCCTCTTGGCTCCTTCACTCTCTTTCTTTCTTGGTGGTTGTGGCAAATGAGGGAGAGTTATGAGAGCTAGGGTTTATTCCCTAGACTTGGGCCATTTGGCCTTAAGTTTTCTCAAATTTCCAAAATAGCCTACTAGGACTCATTTTTGGAGTTGGCGTGGCCCTAACACTCCTTTGGCCACCAAATTTGGTGGGTCGGTGCCCTATGGCCCGATTAGGGCCCGTGTAAAATTTGGAAATAAACGGATGGACGGTTGTGGGGTTTGAGTCAACGGTTCTGATCTTTAAACGGCCTTGAGGGGTCCATTCTAGTGATTGGAGTGATTCTGGTGGCCCTCTGGCTATGAAATTCCTAGGATAGTTGCTTCATGGCTCGATGAAGGGCCATGCAAAATTTGGGGACGATCGGATCTGGGGTTTGGTCGTACGGGTCCGATTTGTGATCGACGGTCACCGTTCCACGATCGAGTCCCAGAGTTGGTGGACGGGTGTAGAAAAATTCATTAGACCTCCACCGTAAATGTGGAAGAGATCCGACGGTTGGATAGCCTGGTATCTCAGTTTTATTTGCAAGTGCTAGATTCCGGTCCTGGCATTGGTGGGGTGCATTTAATCAATGCCAGATCCCACTTCTGGGTGTCCGCTGGGTTCGTGGTTCGCGATAGTCCACAAGCCCAGTGAGATTTATGGTTCCCTTCATTTTTAGAATTTTCTGACCTTCCTGTGTCACGGTGTAGCCCATACGGGCTGTCGCTAAGGGCAAATGAGTCATCTGGCTTGACGGCCCGCACCGGGTCCTGTCATGACCCGACCGGTTTATTCTAATGGGCTAATCCTAGGTTGATTTGCTTGTGGTACCTCACCGCATATGGTTTAAATGATCGGTCCTGCAGAAAATCCTATGTGGACGCCCCAGGACATTGTACTGGTTGGACGGGTTGTTACAGGCCCATAGAAGTTTCGGATCAGGTTGATATTTCCTTTTCCCATTCATCGTGGTGGATGTATATGTTTCATCCACACCGTTAGATCCAAGGCCCAAGTGGACCACAGTAGGGATTGAACGCTCACCATTAAAAGCTTCTCAGGAACTTCTCATGGTCTGATGGATGAACGGCCTGCGCAAATCACATACACAAGGTGGGCCCCACAGGTCCCTGTTAGGACTGAAGCGGATGGCGTGGTGCCCGGCCTCCACCGTAATCCGTAAAGGCAGTGCTATGTGGGGTCATCTGGATGCCTGGGTTTTATCCAGGCCGTCCATCCATTTTTCTAAATGGAATGCAGATCCAAGACTCAAGTGGACCACAGACTGAGGCTTGGACGCCCACTGTTAAAAACTTCCTGGTGAACAATCTGATATTTGTGATTTCTCTTCATCTATGTCTATATAACCTTATTAACAGGTTGGATGACAAATAAATATGATATTGGCCCCTAGGATGGTTTCAACGGTTGGTGTCATTATCACTTATGCTTCCGATGCTTCTTGTGGTGTGGTCCACTTGAGCTTCGGATCTGCCTCATTTTTCGACTCAAATCCTAAAATAATCTTGGAAAAGTGAATGGACGGCATGGATAAAACCCATATATCACAGTGGACCCCACAGAGACCCTGCATTTACGGATTATGCTCAAGGCAGGGGCAGGACCTATCTGCTTCCGTTCGCATCCGGGTGCATGGTTTACTCTTTAATTGCAATTGACTTGCAGGTAGCTCTTCATCGGTACCGGTAGCAAAGTACTCAGACTCGTAAGTGAACCTTTCAATACAAAGAGGTCGGTGTGGTTGGTGCTGAAAAGGCCATGTGGGCCCCTTATAATGTATGTGTTTTATCCAGACCGTCCATCCATTTTTCCAAGACTTTTTTTGGGTATGCGTGGACAACACCACTTGAAACTACGGTGATTAAATACCCACCATTAAAATCTTTTGGGGGGGAAATAAAAGTTTTGGGTCAAGATGTTTTTCCCAGTGGTGCACATGGTACCAGTAGAACTGGTGAATTGGACCGGGTTCGACCGGACCGCACTGCACGGTTTGGTCCGATTACGAAGTGCACCAGTTTCGGTTCTGAAAATCAAAGAGCCGGTAGGATCCTACGGGACGGAACCGAACCATAAATCAGACCACTGGTCAATAAATATTTAAATTTTATTTTTTAAAACATAAAATATTATGCCATTCATTAAATGAATCACAACACGAATGGATGTTGACAGCAAAATCATTTTAGGAACGCATAAGTGTCGTAAAAACAAACCATGACAAGATTACTCTTGTGAAAAATTTCACTAGATGAGACTGAGCTGAATTATTATTATTAATTTTATTTTTTTAAAAAGACACATGCCGTTGGGGTGAATTCCAAAAAGCTTAGGACCGTTAAACCGAACTGTGTTTTTTTTTTTATATATATATTACTGTGGTTTCAATTATTCAATTTCAGGGTGCAAACCGGCTTATTTTAATTTTAGTTTTCCTGAAACCGTCGGAAACGGTTTCAATTTCACCCCAACCGAACCGTACCCCTTCGTTGAAGTAATCACCACCTAGTTGAATGGCAAACACCATAATGTATACGTCTCATCCAAGCCGTTCATATATTTTACCAAATCATTTTAGGGCATATATTCAAAATAGAAGCATATCTAAAGCTCAAGTAAACCTCACCGCAGGAAATAATGTGAACTAAATACTTACTGTTGGAAACTTCTCTAAGGCAATTACAGAAGTCTTGAATCAAGCTGGTGTTTGTGTTTTCCCTTCATCCACATCCGTGTGACCTTATAAACAGATTAGATGAAAAATAAATATTATTATGAGACCTTGGAAGGTTTCAATCGTGGATATCTTTATTCCCACTGTTTCCTGTGGTGTAGTCCATTTGAGCTATGAATATGCTTCAATTTTTCTTTCATGGCAAAAAATGATATGAAAAAAAATGGATGGATGGCGTGGATAATATATATACATTCACAGTGGGCCCCGTAAAGTTCTTCAAATAAAGAACACATGGATGGCCGTTCAATTACTACTGTTTACGATGGTGTGGTTGGTACGAGATTTGGATAGCTCATTATCGGGCTCATGCCTTATAATGGACGGCTTGGATAAAATGTGGGCCCAGTGATGTTTTAACACCATCCAATCCGTCTATCAGATTCGTCACTTAATAAAACTCCTGCAACCTATAAAGCAGCCTGGCAGAAAACTAATATGGGCCGTAGAAAAGGGAATTGTCTGAAATGGAATGTCCACCCTTGAATTTCACAGTGGCCTAAGTGAGACTAAAAAAACCCTGATTTTTATCTTGACCCTTCATCTGGACCGTATGAAGGGCCTGAACGGTCTTGATAATATATACACAGCAGGGTGGAATCCTATACTAATCAACTGTACCCGTTCCTTCTCAGAATGATTCCTGTGATGGGTCCCAACTGAGTTTTGGATCCAACTGATTTTTGGGCTCTTGGAGTTTTCTGAGGTGATAATCCTACGGACGGATTCGATTCTACGAACATATCACTGGGCCCCACATCTTCCCAATTACACCGTAAGCTGTCGGTGGTACAGAGTACCGAAAGGAGTGCGATTGTAGCAATAATTTCTTTCGTACGACTCTGTGGTGGTCAAGGTCATTTCGAGCCGTCAAAAACACGTGGTCCAGACGCGAGTTTAATACCATCCCACGTGCCTTGGGGGACAGATTAGTGGATCTGGTGGGGCCCAGTTTTCATGGACCGAAAATCGATCCGGTCCATTCATTGAGTGGGCCACATGAGTATAAAAAGATGGGACGCCCATTGGGTACTACATGGGGACCCAGCTGGAACGGGCCGGAGCTTTGAGTTGCCAACGTGATGTATGGGTCTTATCCACACCGTCCATCCATTTTTTCGTACCGTTTTAGCATATAAGCTCAAAAAATGAGGTAAATCCAAGGCTCGAGTGGACCACACCACAGGAAGCAGGAGTGATAATGATTCTCACGTTGAAACTTTTCTAGGGCTCACTTTGATGGTTATTTGCCATCCAACTTATTCGTAAAGTTACATAAACATGGACGAAGAAAAAATACAAATATCAGCTCCATCTAAAACTTATGTCGCCACGGGAAGTTTTCAACAGTAAGAGTTTAATCCCACTGAGTAGTCTACTTGAGGCTTGGATTTGCCGATTTTTGGACTTATACACTTAAAAAAAAAATAAAAAAAATGGATGAACAGTATGGATAAGATCTATACACTACGTTGGACACTCAAAGCTCATGCCCGTTGGGGTAGGACGCGATCCGCGTTTGAGAGGGACGGTCCCGTCTATGAGGCCTATCGTGATTTATATGTTTTATCCATATCATTCATCTATTTTGACGGATTATTTTAGGGCATTGGCCAAAAGGATGCTGATATTTATGAACACGTTGGATGGCAAATAGATATGTCGGGGAATCAAGAAGTTTTTGCTCCATCCACCTAATTCCAAAACTACAGTAGGATGAGATTTTAATAATTAGAGAGATCCAAAACTCACGTGGGCGATACCCTACAAAAGGGGGGGATTGGACCCCTGTGGGTGACAGAAGGTTGTCTTATAGTGATATTTATGCCTACAATAGGATGGCATATAAACATCATGGTCAGCTCTAGGAAGGTTTTAACTGTGTGCGTTTCTCTCCACTATTTCGTTGGGTGTGACCCACAGATGGAGTGGATTTGTCACAACATCTCTTTAAGCCCCACACAGCCTTTGGTGTGTGTATGTGTGTGTGTGTATCTGTTTGTGTGTGTGTGATGGGGTAGCATCTAATCCATGTCCTATAAGATGGTGGTTCAGGAAAGGTTGCTAATTGGGTAAGGGAAGGGAACCACACCATCCATCCATTTTTCTATACCATTTTAGGGTACAAGCCTAAAATTAATCACTTCCAAGGCTCAAGTGGACCACAAAGTGGAGATTAAATACTCACCATAGCAAACTTTTGGGAGTCACCGAAGTGTTGGATGAAGCTGATATTTATATTTTCCATTCATCCAGGTCTATGTGACTTTATGAACAGGTTGGATGGTTGTTAACCATCATAGTGGGCCATAAGAAGGTTTCAACCACGTGTGTGGTTATCATCTATGCTTTATGTGATGTGGTCCACTTAAGCATTAGATCTACCTCATTTTTGAGCTTATAACGAAAACGATATGGCAAAACGGATGTACGGTGTAGATATATACAACCCATACATTATGGTGGCCCCTCAGGGCCCTGTCTGTTCCTGGCTACAGACAGACGTGGGTAGTACTCAATCCCGTCCGATAGGAAAATGGTCAACAGCACACTTAAAAATGTGTGACCCATCTGATGGACAGATGGTTCGGCATGTTAACACATTACAGGTGGGGCTTTCCTGATGAACGGCCTGGATCTTAATAACACCTGCCACTACGGACTAGATTGCGTGATAGAGGGTGGATGGCTACTACGTGTAAATGATATCCTTCACCAATCACGGGAGCGGATTTGGTGAGATCCTCGACTGACCCAAGACGGTGCGGCCCTTACCGTGGGGCCCACCTTGATGTATGTAATCTGTATCCATGCCGTCTATCAGTTTTCAAGATCACTTTAAGGTATTTTCCGAAAAAAAAAGGAGTAATCTAATTATCAGTGGACCACATCACAGGAAACAGTGGTAATTGAATGCCCTACCGTTAAAAACTTTTCAAGGCGCACCTTAATGTTTCTGTAGTGTTTATTTGCAATCCAATCCGTTGATAAGGTCACATAAGCCTGGATGAAGGGACAAAACAAATATCAGCTTGATCCAAAACTTTTGTGGCTCATTAATGGTCAATCAACACTATGGTGTGGCCCACTCGATTAAGGAATTGCTTCAAAATTTTTTTTGGATAATACCCTAAAATTATTTGGAAAAAAGGATGTTGTAGATATAGAATACATACATCAAGGTGCTCTCTAGGGTAAAGGTCTCACCTAAGTCACACACCCACCGACGTGGACGCAGATTAGCTCCTGACAGGTTCAGTAGAGAGACTCTGTGAGCGTAACCTAGTTCTGTGGGTCCCACCATAATGTATGTTTTATATCCACACCGTTCATCCATTTTTAGAGATCATTTTAGGGCTTGATCCCAAGATTGAGTGAGATCCAAAACTCAAGTGGACCCAACCACAGAAAACAGTGGAGAGAATGACGCTCACCATTAAAAACTTCTAAGGGCCACAAAAGTATTCGATCAAGCTGATATTTTTCCCTTATTTAATGTATGTTTTAACTTATGAACAGGTTGGATCTCAAATAAACATCACGGTGGACCTTAGGAAGGTTTCAATGGTGGGCGTCACTCTCCCCACTATTTTTTGTGATGGAGTCCAGTCGAGCTTTTTTGATCTGACTCATTCTTTAATTCATGTCTTAGAATAATCTCTTCAAATGGATGGACGGTGTGGATACAAAACATACATTATGGTGAGGCCTACATAACTTGGTGACGTTAATCCCCCGCCGACTTACTCATATCACATGGGCACTAAAACTCATGATACATGTTTGTCTCGAATCTCTATTATTGATGCATAGAAAACCTATCAGTTCCGTGATTCAGATCTAATGCATCTACAATCGAATCTACCCATGGAATCAGATCCTCTAAGCTATTTTTAATTGATTTGATATATAACAACGTTTCTAGGAGATAAAAACCATCGATCTATTCAAAGATGACATTCCAGTCCAAAAGCAGGTGGGCTGAGCATTTTCAAGGAGTCATTTCTATCTTAAAGTAGGTGCCTGTTTCAAGAAATGAATGGCTGGACGTTGGTTAAGTACAGTCCTTGGCTGGGTAGCATTTCCTGTACTCTGATATGGGATTTAATTGGATAACAGGCTTTTATCATATATGGAGTGGGATCACATACTACCCTGCCAGTCCCAGCGTGATGTATGGATTTATCAACACTGTCCAGCCATTTTGCTATTTAATTTTGAGATAAAAGCCCGAAAATTAGGCAGATCCAAGGCTCAAGTGGACCGCACCATAGTAAGCCGCATTGATAATGACACCCACCATTGAAACCTTATTAGGGCCCACCATGATGTTTATTTGCCATCCAACCCCTTTGTAAGGTCACATAAACCTGGATGAAGGCAAAACACAAATATCAGATTGATCCAAAACTTCTGAGGCTGCTAAGAAATTTTTAATGGCAAGCGTTTAATTTCCACTAGGTGGTCCACTTGACCCTTAGATCTGCCTCATTTTTGAGCAGGTATACTAAAATTATATCGTAAAATGGATGAATGGTGTTGATAAATCCATATATTACCGTGGCCCCTTATAGCCCCAGTCTGTTTCAAGCTTGGGACAGGTGGGCATACTTAAGCATGCAATCTTTACCTAATAACTTTCAAACACATTCATTTACACTCTAACATGCTAGAGGCCGAGGTAGCTCATACCTAATCCAGGCATCTTGAATATTCCAGAAAGATTAGAAATTTCGCTTATTCAAATTTTTACACTTGCTATGGAAATATTGATGTGGTTGAAGCTATATTATTAGTAGAATAGAAACTAGTCAGTTGTTTTTTTTTTTTTTTCCCTGCATTTTCTGCAGACAAACGGCTTACCGAATTTTTGACATTTGAAAAAGAAAATACAAATAAATAAAAACTGTTCTTTTTTCCTCATCTTGATTTCTATATGTATAAATACAGTCATGTCTAGATAAGCATCATATCGGAGAGAAAAATGGGATCCACTCAAATCATCATATCCTTCTCCCGCAGAATAAAGAGGTCCATTTGCGAGCAGACAAGTAGGGTCCGGATCTTTTCCCCAACTTCTTTTTCCATAAGTTTTGCAAAATATAAAAGAAAATATGTTTTCTTGATTTGATGTTTCTTTTATTTCAATAGTAAGGAAAACTGTAGACTTTTGCAAAATAATATTTAGCTTCATTCATATTAGTTTTTCCATCATAAGGAATGAGGAGACTATTGTCTATAAACTTGGGTTTTTCACATGTTAAACAAACAACACATGAATAAAATATAGTGTATTGTTAGGATTTATAGAACATGATCATCAGAGGTGTACTGTTCATCTAGCCGCTCTTTTGTGGGTTGAGCTTCGCATTGAGCTCACTGAACGTCGCAAGGGGTAGCACCTCCTTGCTTGGGGGCCTGGAGGCGTGCCCCCTGTTCAAAGGACAATTTTGTAATTTCACACAAAATTTTAATGTAAACCCTAATTTATTTGGGGTAATATATATTTTATGGTGATGGGAAGAGCCGTCTTTGTATTGAGAGATGTTTTTTTAATTTTTCGCCTTTGAGCACAGTGAATCGGTGTAAATCCATGAAAGTACTGAAAAGGAATTACGTAAATATGTGTTGTGGTTTGCATATTTTCTTTTGATTAATATTGTTGTATGGTTGAAAATGGATCTCTTCTCCCAATGATGTACAATATCGAAAAATGTATTCATTATATTTATTCTTGCCTACACCTTATGTTCTTCATATCCAAACACGTCTAATTTATAGTTGTTTGGATTGATAGAATCTTCTACGATTTTTCTAGGTATGTGACTCTTATTTTCAATAATAAATTTATCTATAAAAACTTATTTCCATTTTCAAAATTTTCCTTAAAAAATAATATTTTTAATTTTTCGAAAAAAAACCCTATTAAATCTAGATTTCCATAGTAAAGAGAGTGATTTCTTTCCAACCATTAACATTTTAAGAAACCACATGTGCAATAAATACGTAAACATGGATTCTTTTTCACATTTCCTTTCTTCTGATGTGACAGTTGTATTCACCATTTGAATTCCATCAATTTAATGTTTGCTTGCATTCTACCCAATTCCAAACATTAAGCATTTATTGTTCTGTTAACTTGAATAGAGTAGCGTTGGAGCGTTGCATGAGTGTGGCACAAGCACAAGTAAGCAATGTAAAGAACTAGCAAATCCATGACACACGGCTACTAATGAGGTGGACTGACTCACTAGCCGATCATTCCCACCCGACAAAAACGCTGGGCTCATGCCAAGTTTATCGTCTTCTCCGTCAAACACAAGTTAAAAGAAAACATGGACCATTTAAGGTAAATGGGTTGGGACTTCAGTAGACCCGATTATTTCATTTAGGCCACAGGTTGGACCAGATGGGCTCAGGCTTAGAATTTGGGACCATGAATTAAATTGGTGTGGCTTGGTGACGTAGGGATGAACATCATCTTCCTCAAGGATAACTACTCCGAATCCACGGAGCTACTCTGGACTCCTCACGGAGACTTCAAAAGAAATAGAAATAATTATAAAATATTTGAAATAAATTTGTTGATGATTGATAAAAGAGTCTACAACCCTTTAAATATGGATACCGAGACTTGAAAGAATTTTAGGAATTAAACTATAACTAAAACTCCCTAAAATAGTAAATTTTCTATTTATAGTAAGTGCCCTACGTGGCTTAACCACGTTATTCTCCTAATTTTTCTAAATGCTTTTCATGTTGGACACAACTCCTAAAGCCCGACGGATGAAGAGTTATAATCAAACTAAAACTTACTAAAATTAGAAAAAACAGAAATAAACATGGAATTCGACCGTTCAATATGATGGAATCTCACAAATTTGACGTGGACGCCGGGTTGATTGCCTAAAGTAGATCGTCCTATCCCAAAATCATATATAGTTAGTCGAGTAACTCATTTCGCTTTGCGAGATATGCCTATTTTAAGATTCTGACGATCTTGATGACTTCTGCCTTCGATTGGGCCTTCTCTGATCCATCTTGGACATGCAAGTGTCCGCGACCCGCTCTACATCACTTGGTTTGACCCATATAAACCCAGCCCAATTTGAAACCTAATGGCTACATGTAGCCTGAATTGGTGAGTGAAACTAGGCCGATTGTATTTGGATGACACCTCTTGAAAGTCATTGCCCAAGAGAGTACAATGTTGGAACATATATTTAAGAGGATGATGTATGGCCAAGGTGTTCCGTAATGGTAACAGTGGCCGTAACGGCCACCACCGTTATCTTTACGATACAGGGCATAACGGTTGTTACGGTCTCGTAACGGCTGTTATGGTCTCTTTTTATTATTATTGAAAAAACCTCAAAAACCATGTATATGCCATGTAATGTTGATTAAAAAGTATGAAAAACCTGCATCTGCCCCGTAACAGACCATTACAAAACTATTATGACCTTTATAAAGGATATAACGTGCCATTAACGGCAATTATGGGTCATTCTTTCCATAATGGTTGTTACGGCCGTTACGACCCCGTAATGTGTAACGGTTGCCACCGTAACCTTTACGTTACGGCCTTTACGGCACACCATGTGCCAACATGGTACACGTGTGCAAATTTGAGTCGTTGATGGGTGGGTCCTCTTCCAAAATCAAGACGTAACGTTGGTTTGCATGTATTAGATTATAAATGCAATAGTTAGATGAGGGGAGGAGCAGTTTTTATAACTCAAGCCTACCACATAGATATCAGAATGTTCAAGTTCTCATTAATACTTATGTCCATTAAAGACCTATTTCTTAAGTGGAGAAACATCCCCAAGGTACGGATATCTTTGTTTTGAGTGGATGTGGATTGATCTAAGGCTCAAGTGGACCACACCACAGGAAGGAGTGGTGATAATGAAGTCCACCATTGAAACCTTCCTAGGGCTCACCATGATTTTTATTTGCCATCTAACCTGTTCACAGGTTCAAGTAGACCTGGATGATTTTTATTTCTATTTGTGGCTCCAAAGAAGTTTTTAATGGTGGATGCTCAATCCCCATTATGTGGTCCATTTAAGGATCACGATCTTGAGTAGTTGGCTGTGGCTCTTTCAAGGTCCATGCAGAAGCTAATAACGTGGACACAACGGTAGTTCCATCAAGAGTCGTTAATTCATGCACGGGCGAACAAAGAATCCACTAGTTTGCCTTGGAACATGTTTGTCTTTGATATAGATAATTCATAACTCATCAAGTGAATTTTCTATTGGGCCTAACATGATGAATGATTTAATTCGTTTTTCAAAAGTTTCACCATTGAAGTTTTATTTTAACCATTAAAACTGTTTTGATCGCATTTGATGATAATATCATGGCTCAGATCCGATGATCCACATCTAATTAGCACGGGATATGATCATTAGTGGATCCGCTATTGTAGTGAAATGATTGAATCATGAGTATATGTGTGAATGAGACGGATTGACAGACTTCTTTCATAATAGGTTACACCGAAGTTTGTATAGTGGTATAGTGATAGAGCATCATATTGAGTGTACTGCTTAAACCTCAACCCCTCCTTATTCATATGATCTTATCCCAAATGTGAGTAAGAGCTAGCCTTGGACATCCCCACCCTATGGGACTGTGAGTGTAAGGAAAAAGAGATTTTGAGAAAGCGGAGATTTAATCCATCCTCTTTATCATCCTCACATGTGGTCCACTTGTGTAGATAGTATACATCTTCCTTGACACCTAGCAGATGATTAGACGTTGTACTATCTTGATTCTCCGTACATGAATAGATAAGGGAGACTCCTTGGTTTAGAAGATCGACATTGATAAATTGGTATTACATGCATCCCTTTCGTGCATATCACATGCAAGTATGATTTTCACAATTAATATATATTATTACATTGTAGAAATTTGATGTTATTACCAATGGAGATTCTTAAAATGGTCTCATTATCAAATTACATTGTACTAGATTTCACTGCGTTTGTATGCTAGGGACAATGCTAAAAATGACCTAACACCTAGGCCCGTGGAAAAATTGATAAAACCATTTCCCACTTAAGAATGTTTTTAATCTATCCATTGCTCAAGTGCACCACACATGCACAAAGAAATAGACAGTAAAAAGAATGAAACCAACAGTCTACATTCAAAATGTATGGGTTGCCCAACTGAAGAATGGAATGGAATTTTTGTATGAAGGGATAGATGTACAGATGAAGTCCGTCTACTTGGGCTGAGCCAAGTCAGGCTAAAATGACTTAAACCAAAGCCCATCCCCAAAACTTAATCAAGCCAAACATGCTAGACCCAAGCCAGACCCATGGGCCAAGTTAATAGGTCCAAAGCCAGGTCAGTCTCGTCGGGCTGGGCAGCCCACCAGACCCACTTCCACCCTGGTACCAAGATTAACTACTTGATAACTACAGTTCAACATCTCAACATGATACTCTCTACACATTCAGCTCCATCTCCTGCCTTCCTACTGGTATCTTTGGGTGTACGAATGAATTCAATTGCAATTTGTAGCGCATAAAATGGAAATAACAAAAAATCCGTTGGACAGTCCAGACTCCAAATCGTGATTGTGTAACTTTCAATTTGTGCATGAAGAAACTTCACTACAATTTGATGGCTACCTTATGAATAGTTGGAAATATCATTAAAAACGTTCACAATCCAATTTTCTAGCGTGCATCCAAATGGCAAATTGCTCAAGTCATGCATATGCAAGTGAGGCTCATGGCTTAGTGATCCAAACAACTGACATTATGGCTCCCACTGTGGATGGCCCATGCACCAAAAATATCCCAAATGGAAAAATCCTAACCCTTTAATAGGTGGCCAGAAAATGGAGGGTTAAAAAAAGAAAATACAGCAATAGTTCACATTCAATCAAATAATATCCCAAGAGCCCATCCGATCTGTGGCTTCTGGTGCATGAACCATCCATGGCTAGGCCTGTCGAATATGCGGCTTCGATCACTGAATCATGGGCCAACTTGTATAGACTTAAAAGCTCGAACATACCGTGCCTACTCTCAGCCAACAATTGTTAAATGAAGATACATGGGTTTACAGTTCTCACAAGTGCGGCCAATGGTTTGGTAATCCAGATCATTTTCTACTGTTTCCCACCATCGATGGACCATTCCCCAAAAGTATCCCAGATGGAAGATTCTAGCCATCAATCTCGGGACCTTTTCCAGTCGAATGGGGACCATTGCTGCATTTTTCTTGACCATTTATTTGTAGCTCACAATCTGTAGCAATGGTCCTGTTGGGAAGATTTTAGCAGCATAGTCCATTAATGTGGGATGCAATGGATAGTGGTCTAGATCACTGAACAATGTGCTCCACTTCCCCTGCGTTAGCAGCATGGTCCATTTTGATTTTCTAGCTGTCTAGCAGTTCTGCTATCTCAGCAGAGCTGCGGCTCCCTATTTCCTTTTTGTTCTCTTATTCCCCTTTTTTTAATACAATCTCCTGTGTTAATTCTCAAAAATAAAAAATAAAAAAATGTGCCCCACTTGTCAGAATCAAGAAAAAAACTAACGGATACGATGCTGCCACAGATCGCAGATCCTATATTCCTAATGTATGATACTTCTTTCTAGAAAGGGAAATGATACATGGTCAGAAAGAAGAAAACACAAGCCCTTCCATTGGATTGGATCCTTATGGCAGGCCTGCCCACATCTGCTGTTTTCGTAGCATGCATGCGGAGGCTTCCATCTACAATGCAAATGAAAGAGCTTCTATTTTGGATCATTACTCTTTCTAGAAACAGAAGGAACATGAAAACGATGGCAGAAAACCAAATCTCGATTGTATGTGTATTCTACAATTGCATGAGATATAATCGATTGAATAAAATTTCTATGTACAAAAAAGAGGGAGTGGACGCACCGGAATTCAAATTGGAAGGCACCATACCTCCTGAAAGCCTCTGATATAGAAGCAACCTGATGTCATTGCTCCAAAACATAAGCCGTGAAAAATACAATTTCGAAGGATGGTGATTCTCAAGCATCATCGTCATCGACATCAGTCGTGTTTGCCAATGTCCCTCGCTTAACAAGCTGTCCTTGCTCGTCGTAGCGGTCAAGATTGTCACACGGTGCCGGGAAAATTCCCCCGACCACCCGCCCATAAACGTGAGAGCACTGGAATATGTGCTTCTTCTTGTACGATATCCCAACAAACATGCCACGGAAGCTAATGTTCTTCACGGGGATCTCCTCACTGCCGTGGATACGGACAGGCACACGGACCCCACTACCATGGACCCCATCGAAGCTTATGTCCTCAAGGATCGGAAGAATCTTGGGGTCATATCCCTCGTCAGGGTGTTCATTGTAGTCGGTCTTGATGATGATTCCCACACGCGTATTGCTGAAAGTCAGGTTCCGGAAGGAGATATGCCGGACGTAGCCTCCTCTACCAGGGCTAGTTTTGATCCGCACTGCACGTTTTGAGTCCCACACAAGGAGGTTCTCCACTGTGATGTTCGAGACACCGCCAGACATTTCACTGCCTATCGATAACCCAGCACTGCATGGTGTAACCGAGGGATTCAGATACCAAGGCAACAATGCACTCGTTCATGAGGTGAATGATTTATAAGTTCCTGTGCCTCAACAAACGAACAGCTTGCTGAGGCTCCCAATTCCACTGACGTGAGGCACATGAACCAATGATACATGTTAGAGTTGTGCCCTGAAAAATCAATTGGAACTTTATCCATTGATGACCTGGATAGTATCCATTGATATTGATGATCTTAATCATAGATTATGATGACCATGGGTTCTAAATGGACATGTGATTATGCGATAGTTAATATGTGGGTGTATCATAAATGTACATGACATGAGTTAAAGGAAAGGGAATCCTCTGGTTGTCCTTGGGAACTTGAGAGTGTATACAATGGTCATTGACCAAGAGAGAGTTGTGGGCCATGGATCACAGTACCTTGCTGTACCATACATACTTAGCAAATTATAGGACAAACTTGTGATTATTACTTTGTAAGTGGTCATCTAGACTAAGGGGACTACACACGAGTCAGGATGCAAGGTCTCCACCATCGGACATGAGGATGATTCCATGTGCCTTTGTCCTACCCCACATTGGAGTGTGAGTGAGGCATGGGAATAGGATCTTGGTTTGGACTTGTTGGATACTTGTATTGGTAGATCAAGGGAAAGTCGCTGGACTGAGAGACTGGTCATTCATGGATTATGGTTGACTTGAAGATCATCTTAAAAAATAAAAAAAGAGAATGTATTGAGTTTGATTAATTCTTAGAGCTGAGGATGTGTGACAGGCTCAAGGTTCTTTTGCCCCACTTCGTGCAGTCATCATGCATCTAACAAAGGCAGGTCTAGCTGGGCGCATCCTTCAAGGTCCATTACGACTCACACGATCCAACATTGTATCCACTGGTTTCCTAGCAACTCATATATTAAATCTTGAGGATCAGATGTTCATCAATTGCCACTTCCATTGGGCCCAACGCTCAAATGGTTTTAAAAGGTTCTACAAATGCTTTCAATCATTACAGTTCTTTTTTAACTATTCAAATTATTTTGATTGCAATTGATGATGATCTGATGGTTTAGATCTAGGGGTCCACTTGATCTGCGTGAGCATTGGATCTATGGTGGAGGGCCATGATAGTGAAAGGATTGGATTAAATAAGCGTAAATGGGATAAGGTAGGATCACAGGCTCCCAATGAAGTGGGCATATGGAAGGCTGCAGGGTGATAGAGTACCATAACTAGTGTCTCCGTGAAACCTCCTATTCTTCCTTATCTATAGATCCTATCCCGAAGGGAGAGGAGCCTATAGAAAAGTGAGAACCTTGGTCATTCCCACTCTCTGGGGCTGTAAATTAAAAACTGGATTTTTAGAAACTCCTATTTTTCACCGCGTTTTGAAAATCATTACAATGTAGGCCATTGATATGATTCCCCCCACATTGGATGAAGGATGCCTCCCAAACCTACCAGATAGGATGATCCTAACTCTTCAAGATTCCGGATCTCTTTCTGTTGAATGTGGACTCTTGTTGTTTTTTCACTTTAGTCTATTTGTAAGCCACTAATCAAAGGATCAGGATTTCCAAATCTGGGAGAATTTTAGGGAATCCACCAGCCATGCTGAGACCCATCAGATCAAAAGATGATGCCTGCGGCACTAGATGAAGGATACCCCCACAACCTCCAAGAGAGAAAAATCCCAACCTCAATACAATCTGTTCGTCGATAGAATATTTAAGCTTGGATTGAACACAATACAATCGACAAATGATAGAGATGCCCTCACATGATGCATACGTGAACATGTTCCACCCCATCATCTTCCATGTGTGCATGTGCATGTCATCTTTGTTCACAGTTGGTGCGTGCATGCAAGTACCATGAATATGATCTGCAAGATCTCTCACCTCACCGTAGATTGAACAACAAGATTCCGAATATGAATGTTAGAAGACGGCCGGCCATAAGCAATTCCATACTGATCCCAACCACTCTTTATCGCAATTCCATCATCCCCAACACTTATATAACAGTCCTCTATCACCATGTTCTCACATGAATCTGCATGGACAATGAAAATAGTAAAATACAAGGAAACAGAGGGAGGGAGGGAGGGAGGGAGGGAGAGAGAGAGAGAGAGAGAGAGAGAGAGAGAGAGAGAGAGATCCACCAATGCATAAGAGTGTATCAATACAGTTTTATATTTAAATTAATAAAATATTGCAATTCATATATGAAATAATAAACATTATCGTTATAACGCATTGTGTTATATTATGTGCATGCTATTGAATAAATTAAAACATAGATCTCTACATTATAAATATAAATTTGCACTACAACCTAATCAATAGTAAGAGTATAGAAACACAATTTCAGATTGCTAAAAATAGTGACCCCAAATGACCCATAATCCGGGTTCCATGATTCAGAATGGAAAACATAAGAGATAGGCCTGTAAATGGTCGGGGTATGGGGCGGGTTCGGGTTTAGCCAAAACCAGACCCGCCCATTTACTACATGGGTTTGGGTCCAAATTTTAGACCCAGACCCTTTTATTAAATGGGCGGGTTTGGGTCAGGTCTGAGTCAACCCCATTAGACCCATATATAAATGGGTTTGGGTCCAGTAGAGGGAGATCCACCTAGACCCATTTATAAATGGGTCGGGTCTAATGGGTTTGTACTTCTCATGTTACTTGTCAAGGTATGCAAGCATTTTTACCGGGTTTAAAACTGGGTCTAGACGGGTCCAGGTCTGGATGGGTCCCTTGCAACATAGACCAGACCTGCCCATTTACTGAATAGGTTCGGGTCAGGCCTAATATAAAAGAAACCAGATCCAGACCCGTTTAACAATTGGGTCTGTTCTTGGACCCAGACCCGTATCATTTAACAAACGGGTCGGGTCTAAATAGGCTGGGTCTAGGTACCCCATCGGGTCCAATGACCCATTTACAGCCCTAATAGGGTAGTTGGTGATCTGGGTAACAATGGATCAACCAATACCTCACTACAAAAACATTGAATACAAACATTTATCATGGCATCATCCTAGTCACCAGGTGATTGACGGTAAGACTATACTTACCAATGGACCAGGCAAAGACCACCACCCAGAGTGGGCCTGGATAATTCCAGATCAGAGGAATCGGCACCTGTTCAGTTTGCTCACCCCTTCCAGAACCATAGAACAGAATGATTTTACTGAAGAAGTCCCACACTATCTCACCATTCCACCTCCACGTACTAATATGCACTAACAACAGATTCCATCCGTTGAGACATTCCTCCTAAAACTCAATTTCACCATCATCTAGGCTACTATAGATAACTGGTGTCCACGCCATCTGATCCCAAGTCAACTTGTAGCATTGTGAAACCATAAACTCCCTCACCAATGCTCCCTGGGAAAGTCAAGTGTCAACTCGACTGAACTTGACTGACGGCACCACTATCACGCCACATCCTCTTAAGAATCATGAATGCAACCCGTTGCGTATGTTGAATACAATTGTCTTAGAAAAAAAAAAAATCCAACTCTGTATACATGGCTTCTAATGATTGGAAAGGATCTGGTGCCAGACCCATAACTAAATAAGTCAAATACATCTCACACATGCACAAGATCTGACTATTCATCTGTAGGCCCCTACCACGGATGGGCTGTACTCCCCATTCACACCAGTCAGACCATCCTAGCTGCTGACTGAAGAAATTTCAAGAATAACGAACGGATAGTAAGCAAAACTCCAACAGGCAGTAAACATTCAATGGGCACATGTCCACCAATCATTGGCTAGAATCATCCGTGGGTTGTGAATTTCGAGATACGGCCTAGCAGACGGATGATTTGTATGCCATACAAGCATTCTGGTTATACTCAGATATGTGGTCTAAACCACTGGATCCTTATTGATAAACAGTTTCCAACTGATCCAATGTTTAGAAACTCGTTGATGACTCTATAAACCGATACTCGATTGACTGCTATTGTCTATTGATAAATGACAATTTCGTTAACAAGAAACACCAAGAAGATGTACTGTTACAGAAGGGACGAGACATACCCAACATAAAACCAAGTAATTGAGTTCACGATAAATTCAGCTGATCTCCCACAAATATTGGGAGTTTTTCTTCGACTTGAGAGGAGTGAAACAAAAACCAAAAGACCAACTTTGGATTTAAATTCTTGAAAACATGAATCAATTCAAAACAGCAAAAGGAAAAGGTAATAAAGACAGGCATGCATGGTTACCGGGATCTATTCCATCAGTGTTTGGAGCATCATTCAGCGGGGCCAAGATGGTAACGTGTGAGACCATTATGTTCTTGCAGTCAAAGGGATGGAGCGTCCAAAAAGGAGAATTGCGCAGAGTTATGTTGGAGATGTGGATATTGCTTGACCACATGATCTGCACAAGTGGGCCCCTAGTGTGTTTTAGAACTCTTTGCCGGTGCTTTCTCCACCATGCTTGACCTTGTCCATCTATAGTACCGTTGTATCCTGTTTCAGTCAAGACAAAGTAAGATATGCTGGTAAGCATGGTTACCCAGCATTGCTTAAAAAATGAGAGATCCGCATGAGGAGAGATTGCAGAGCCAATTAGTGGAAAGTGTACCAACGCCACCCATCAGGTGGGAGCCACCATGATCATGCCCAGTCGAAAAATAAGAGCTACACATTCACACTTAGAAGTATACACCATTGGTCATCAAACGACCAAACCATCCACTTTTTCATACAAGTGTCCCACCTGATGGGTGGATCAGCCTTATATTAGGGCCACGGCATGTTCATGGTAGCCTCTTCTGATGAATGAACCAGTCACACACAAGCATGACATGCGGACATGTGTACTGTGAATCACAGCAATCGCCTCTTCTATTCTGTGTGAATTGCCTTATCATTTCTCTAAAGAAATCATTCCATTTGAGTCATGGGGACAGCACAGCCTATGAAGATCCACATGCAAGACCTGGGCATGAAGCAACAGTAACGGGGAAAGATGCCCAGGAGATTCAAGCAAAGAGAATTTAGGGTTTTCTTCACTGTGCACATGCCAATGTGGCACGTGTTCCAGATCTGGGCCATACATCAGCTTGTGAAGTCCACTATGAACGTGATCTGGCCCAAAAATCATGCTGACTACTCATCAGGTCAGCCAAACCATTCATCAGCAGCATGCAGAATCCTATCTGCAGCCAATCAATGCAAGAAAACATTCATCAGCGACCACTAATAATATGAACTTGCAGATGGGCCCATTTGCAAACAGTGTCTTTTGCAATGTTCAGGAGCATTGGGTCATAAAACTATGTCGGAAACAATGAGACAATTTAAGAGGTTCGATTCAAATTCAGCGCACTTCTCGAGCAATGCATGTCGTTCGCAAAGGGGAAAAAAACACCTATTATAGAACTTGAATTTCAGAGAGATGGATTGGTGAAAGGAGAAACAACAAAGGCAATGCATCCAACCTGTTATAACAACATCATTTAGATTTTGACCATGGATGAGACTCCCATATCGAGGGCCAGGATGCTCCCTCCCATATCCATATGACGGCAATGGAGGCATCAGCGGCCAGTACTTCTCATCCTGTTGAGTATAACATTATAAGAACATATTTTCCAGATCACATAATGTTCTAAGGAACTGTGCTAATTCAGGCGGATCAATGCATTTAACTTCATAAAAAATTCCAGTCCAATCAAACTATCGACAGAAACCCAACTGGGAATTTATATATATATATATATCATATGTTGTGCATTTAAACTTTGATAAATCAAATCACTATCTTTCCATACTGAAGTCTACATTTTCATTGCAAAAGCAACCATCAGAAAAGAGGAATTATAAGGTCCAAATGCACTAACACCTTACAAGTGGGGCCCATCATTGGTTTATAACTTAATCCAAACCATTGATTTGATTGGCCCACTGTAAATGGACCATGTCCAGAAAAGATATCCCGAATTGGCAGACCAGAGCCCTTCAATTATTGGATTTCTCTGTTGAACATGAACAGTTACAGTGCCTTTTTCTCGGGCTCCCATCAAAGGGGTTGAGATTGTTCCACGTGGGGGATTTTGGAGCATGTACCATTCAGGATGGGCAGCATCAGCTCGACAGTGTTGATCATCAAAAAGTGTGCCCCTTTTATATGAACTCAGGGAACAAGGATCATATAGATATGTCCTCAAGCAGAGGATAATATAATTCCTCTGTGCAAAATTTTTACATAAAATGGAAGTAGAAAGGTCAGCGCAGGAGGCTGTCATTATATCTTCTCTTATATTTGAGGATAGCTATCATAATGTACCCAAAACACCAAGATGCAGGTGCCTAGACCTTTTCTCTTTCTTTTTTTTTTTTTTTTGCTAATATGATTCACAAAGCACTTATTATTTTGCCATTGTTATATACAAGTGGCTATCTCCATCCAAGTGCCCCTTAACCTCCACTTCTAAATTCCAACTTGCCTTCTTCTGTCACTTTCTTTTTTAATAGCACCAATCTTTCCCATGCTTGGCAACTTGTACACATGCCTCCTCTCCTCTAGCTCTAAAAGCACATATCAACTACCATCAGCCTACATTACATGATCAGAGGTTCATGTATTATAACTTTACAGTCATTGCATACTCGATACTCCGTCCTAACAACTAGGAAAAGTCAATTTAATAAGTATGGTTTACCCTTGAAAATTATTCTCGCGCTGGAATTGTGCAGATGTGCAGATTCTAGTCCTACGAGTAGTGGGCTATTGGTCTCATGGTAGAACTAGAAATGACGGTGCAAAACTGAATAAAACTTCAAACACACTTTATTAATTGAAAGAAAACATCATACAGGTAAGTCAAACTTTTTCATCAGATGATAGAACTACCATTTTGCCACCAGAGCTAAACCAACCATGACGGCCACCAGTGTTCGAAATATTGGTATCGCGTTAAGTATCGCACGCTTGGGATATGGATATGTATTGGTCCCAATGGATATGTATTGGTTATCGCATGGGATATATCGGTTGTAATGTAATGTATTGTTTTTTTTTTTTTGAAAGATAACAGATTGTATATTAAAGGAAGAAACAAAATACAAAAGAGGAGGAGTCTGCTGAGAAAGCAAACTCGGTTAACCTCCTAGAAAACGAAAATCATAATGCTTTAAGGATGCTACATTAACAGCCCATTCTGTAAGAAGACACTTAGCCTCAGACGCAACTATATCTGCGGAGTTCGAAATATCCTTGAAACATCCCCCATTTCTTTCTTCCCACACAGCCCACCAGATTGCCAAAATAGCCATTCTCCAAATTCTTGTTCTAATCTTACCAAAGCAGACCCCATGTCAGGCTGAGAAGGGGGTATCTACCGAACCAGCTAGACACCAACTGATATTGAAGCAGGAGAAAAACTCTGACCATATCTTACCAATGAAGGGACAAAGAATGAGAATATGATCAACCATCTCTTCATTCTTCATACAACATAAGCAGATATTGACTAAAAGCATTTCCTTTTTTCTCAAGTTATCGATCGCTAGGATTTTCTTTTTACCAACCACCCAGCCAAAAGAGGAAATCTTTAGGGGGACCAGATATTTCCAAATGAAGCTTGACTTTTGATCTTCCTTGACTACTGACTTGTTATAGAGCAGATTGTATAGCGATTTCATTGAGAATTTACTGGACTTATCCAGTCTCCAAATAAGATTGTCAACACTTAAGGGATTTGTGACGCAGGACAATTAACCAATTGCTCCAAAAGCTCGAACTATTAGAGCATGACGAATTAATCCCTTTATCTCATAGCCCAGGCCCCACATCTCATGGGTTAGGAACCCCTCTCGTGGGCCCCAAATCATATGCGTACCACCTCACATGGGCCGCCCACCTCGAGTTTGTCCCTGCATCCCACAGGCTACCCCACTAGAGCCCAGTGTGAAATGCGCATTAATCACCTCCGATGAGGAGTCTCGAACACGAGACCTCCCCCGTGGGCCCCGCCCACCCCGAGTGTGCCCCTGCATCCCACAGGCGACCCCACTCAAGCCCGGTGTGAAAATGCCCCTGCAATAATTTGGCATTGATCTCTAAATGCAAAGTAGCAGCTCCACACATTCACTAATCTCCCAATCTTGGAGATGTCTTCTACACTCCACATTCCAAACTAACTTTCTAGCAGTGACCTCATAGCAATCAACAATAACAACAGTTTTGTTTGAAGCTAGAAGGAAGATATTCGGAAAGCCCATTTTCAGGGGCACATCCCCCACCCATAAATTTTCCCAAAACCGAATTTTATCTCCCTTACCGAGCTCAAAACCAATACCTTTGAGAACTTCCCTTTTCATATGAAGAATGCCCCTCCATCAAGATATCCTTTATCGGTATCGGTTGGTGTAACGGTGCCCTCCGATACCGATACGGATACGGGGGTGTAACGGCGATACGGGGGCGTAACGGCCCGTAACGGTACAAATTTTTATTTTTATTATACCAAAAAAATATGTATTAAATCCCGAATATTCTAAGCATTCCAAATATGCATTCATTTATGAATTGGAACATGTTTATGGTGGTGTAACGGTCCACTCTTTGGTGAGAAGTTGTATCGGACTGTCTGATGAATTTATGAACCAGATAACCTGAATTTGACTACAAAATTCATATATTTAATTTTCTAAATATCTAATTTATATACTTAACAATTTGATATCATTTCTCCCAATAGTTCTTTAAAAAATGAAATTAAATTCAGGTAGATGACTTTGCCAATTTGGGGCTGACTTGGAGGACCAATCCATGCCCCAAATCAGCCTCAAATTCATGCAATTTATTGGCATTATCCCACTTATGAATTGGTGGACATTTATTGGATAATGAATCATGAAAAAAAATCAAAAGGCCCTATTTTAAAAAATAAGCGTCCACAAATTAACAATTAAAACTATTCAAACAAATTGATTTTGGCATTGTGAGTTAGCAATTACAATCCATAATTTAATTGGTAAATTTTAAGTTAATACATGTCTCGTGTACAATTTTTTAAGGGCCTGAATTAGGCGGGACTCGGATTGTGAAGTGTAGCACACGAGTGTCAAAGCTTTTTGGGCCCCACCCGTGATGAATGTGTTATATCCACACCGTGCACCCATTTTGCCAAATAATTTTAGGGCATGAGCCCAAAAATGAGGCATATCCAAAGCTCAGGTGGACCGCACCATAAGAAACAACAATAATTAAATGTCCACCATTAAAAATTTATTGGGGGCTACAAAAGTTTTAGATCAAGTTGACATGTGTGTTTTCCCTTCATCCACGTCAGTGTGACCCAATTAATAGGTTAGATGGAAAATAAACATTACAGTGAACCCTAAGAAAATTTTAATAGTGAGCATTCTATAACCATTGTTTCCTATGGTGTGGTCCACCTGAGATTTGGATCTTACTAATTTTTTGGATCATGACCTAAAATGATGTGGCAAAATGGATGGACGACATGGATAAAATACATACATCATGGTGGGGCCCACGCGGCACGTGGACCTTTTATTAACTTGTATGATAAAAGCGTGCTGCGTAACTCGTACGCAGTCCGATTTCTTTGGAAGCGGATTGGCTGGTGTACCTCACACCAACTATATAGCTGTTGTATTGACGTCAGCAAGTCCTGTGGGTCTGATCATGAGGTATGTGTTACATCTAAACCGTCCATTCATTTGACGAGCTCGTCTTAAGGCTTGACATGAAAAATAATACAGATCTAATTATCAAGTGGACCACACTGCAAAAAGCAGTGGGGGATTGAACGTCTACCATTGAAACCCTTTTTGGGATCACAGAAGTTTTGGATCAATATGAAATTTGTTTTTCCTCTTCATTCAGGTCTTTTTGACCTTATGAACAGATTGGATGGAAAATAAACGTTATGGTGGGGCCTACGAATTGTTTAACGGTGAAAATCATTATCTCTGCTACTATTTTTGGTGTGGTCCAGACGATCTTTGGATATGATTCATTTTTTGGGTAATGCTCTAAAATGATCTCTAAAAATAGATGAACGGTGTAGATATAATAAATACATCACTATGGAGCCCATGTAACTTTGATCTCCTTTGAACCGTTCGTACAACTCGGAGCTCGAGGAGTGTCAGCGCTCGTCTTAGCATGACACGTACCTACAGCAGCTATATAGTTGGTGTGTAGTACACCAGCCAATCTGCTTCCGATTTCTTCTTCCGATACCAAATGAAAAAGAAGGGAGAGAGAGGGAAACCGAAAAGAAAAAGAGGGAAAGAAGAGGGGGAGAGAGAGAGAGAGAGAGAGAGAGAGAGAGAGAGAGAGAGAGAGAGAAGAAGAAGAAGAAGAAGAAGAAGAAGAAGAGGAAGAAGAAGAAGAAGAAAAGAAAGGAAAAAATAAAAAAGGTTTTTTTTTTCCCCCCTATTTTTTTTAGGCCCATAACAGTCGTTACGGGGCCATTAGGGTCACAGAATCGGGGGTGTGCCTGTTTCGACCCCATATCGCATAACGGTGTCGGCCGTTACCATTACGCATCGGCCGATACGGCGGTATCGTAACGGATACAGGACACCCTGCCCTCCATTGATGTGAAGCCCTGTAGAGACAAGAATTTTTTGTCCACCAACCATCCTCTGTCGTACCATATTTGCTTTTGATTAGGATATTCCAGAGGCTCTTTCCTTTTGTCCCTAATCTCCATATCCATTTGCCCAAGAGAGCCCTATTCATGTTTTTTTAGATCTTTTACCCCTGCTCCGCCTTCTTGATGATGCTTGCAAACCTCTTTCCAATTAACAAGATGAAATTTCTTCTTATCCTCACTTCCAAACAATAGAAAGTCCCGTCTTAGCTTTTCGATTCCTACCAACACCGAGGGTGGGCATCTATATAAGGACATAAAGTATAGAGGCAAATTAGAGAGGGTTGCCTTAATAAGAGTAAGACGGCCTCCAAAGGATAGGTATCGACATTTCCATCTTATGAGGTACTTCTCGAACCTCACAATAATTTTATTCCATAAGTCCTTTGGGGGCGGGCCTAAACAAAGGGGGAGACCTACAAAAGTTGTTGGGAAAGAAGCTGAGGAGCAACCGAAGAGCTTCGCAAAATTCTTAATTTCTTCTTCATCCAAAATTCGTAATGTATTGTTGTTGTTGGAAACATGGTGAAACATTGGGAAATTGGTCGAATTTTTCAATGAAACTTCAATAATTGTTTTAAAAAAAAAAAGACATCAATACACACTCATAAATCAAAACATTACAAAAAACAAGTGCACATAATATGTTTCTTTTTATAGGGTCTTAATCTATGTGTTGTCTAACTAAATTGATGCAAGTATATTCAAAGTCTATTCATATAATTTATAAATGTAGGAAGAGGTGTGGAAACACAAGCAATTCATTCAAAAGCAAAAGAAGAATCACTAGATCAGGTTACATAAATGTTTGATTTTATGTTTGGACACAGATCACGACCGATTTGCGAGAAATTGAATTTTATTTTATTTTTCAATTTTCGGTGACTCGGCCCATCTCATCCAAATCTTGAAATCGAAGCTCCCAATTCAGGAATTTTCATACAAAATACAAAAAATCATGGATTTGTAACAATTTGACACTGATTTAACATGATTTATAGAATAAAAAAAAAGGATCAAAATTTGAAAATGCGCACCAGATTGAACATGTGGGATGTATCTCACTACTTGTGCATTTCACATCACATAGGTGGGATACAAGATATAGAGTGGGATATATCAGCCGATATTGCCAATACTTAAAACACTGACAGCCACAAGGATGGAGGCTTTCTTCGACCAACTGAAAGCATAAAAGCAAAAGAAAAAGGGTCACTATTGGAAGGACGGAAGTTGGACCGGGCACATCAGCAGATGACTAGAGGCCTGAGAAAACTAAAGGGAAGAGTGGTGGACATAGAAAAGCTAGAAGGTAATCTCAGGGATAGTCTGATGGCTCCTCCTTATATGGGCAATCAGTGGAAGAGATTGGTTAAACTTCTAAAAATCAGATAATGCCAAGTTGATCAACAAGCTATAAACTCAAACAACTCAGGAACCACCTCCCTTGGAAAAATCAAATGATGCCAAATCGACTGCAGAGTGCCATCTCGGACAAATGGGGAGCTACCACATCAAAGCTAGATCCAAAAATCAGGAGCCAGTGTCCCCCATCAGTGCTCCAAAAGGGCAAAAATAAGAATTTGAATTCATTGCCTGCCAAGCGAAGTCTTTGCATTGCAATCTAGGATACCCTAGGATTTCCAAAGAATACTCGAAAGCCGAAGCCTATACAAGACGCTACAAGTTTCCTTGGCATGGTGAAATAGGTCATTGACACTCTTTAAGTAGAGAAGAAACCCCTCGGAACACCACCTCACCGGGAAAAAAAAAATGAAAATTTAATAATCCTGAGCATGACAGCCATGACTGGGATTTTATTTTTTATTTTTTTAATTTAAGATCGAATATATTAAAGGGAGCCAAACACAGCCCAAAAGAAAGAAACAAAACAAAACCCAAACAAAAACAAAAGGGAACTATACAACTTGAAGCTGCTGAAGAAACACAACCAGAAAAGAAAGAACAATACTAGAGCCATACAACTTGAGAGAAGCGAAAGAAGAGAGAGAGCCTCACTTAGTCCAGCAAACAAGAGATCATTAAGCTATCATCAAGGCTGAGGGAGGAAGCCCACTCTCTAATATCCTGAACACTTAACCCATCGATTCTGGAGCAGGGAGTAGAGTTTTTGAAGGTCTGATTGTTCCTTTCCTTCCAGATTTCCCAAAGAATAGCTAGGACTGCCAATCGCCATATAGCTTGAAAGTCCCTTCCTTTACCCAAGTCATGCCATGAGAACAGGAAACCCAACATCGATCTGTGCATGATCCAAGCAATTCCAAACTTGACAAGGATTGAAGACATGGCTATGTCAAAACCCCACCTCAAAATCCTGGCTCCCAATATCAGGTCCCATGGGTATGAAGGGTTATCAGCAGAGGTCCACAGGTCTAAATAATGATCGACTTCACTGGCACAATTGCCAAAACAAAGGCTTCAAATCTGTTGGCAACCGAAACCAATTCAGGGCATACTTGAAACACCTTTTGTATGGTCATGCCTCAACAACTACAAACTGGCTATCTCTTTCTAAAGTGTGTGTTCATTATCACCCACATCATATGCCATGTGAACTTAAGGATCAATTGCACATTCCTTCTAACCAGGTAACGGTCCCACTTCAAATCACGTCTCGGATTCAGGATATCACTCCTGCTTTCTAGCATTATTCTTGCTAACATTTTGAAACAGACTCTTCCCTGCACCGGCACCCAAATCCATTGCCGCTTTGCTTCATGCTTTGTGCAATAATAGATAAACTTCTCCTCTCCCATGCCCTTCGCTAGGCATGTGCGCGCGCACACACAAAAAGCCTTTTAATACTTTCCTTCTCCTCTCCCATGCCCTTCGATTCTGGAGCAGGGAGTAGAGTTTTTGAAGGTCTGATTGTTCCTTTCCTTCCAGATTTCCCAAAGAATAGCTAGGACTGCCAATCGCCATATAGCTTGAAAGTCCCTTCCTTTACCCGAGTCATGCCATGAGAACAGGAAACCCAACATCGATCTGTGCATGATCCAAGCAATTCCAAACTTGACAAGGATTGAAGACATGGCTATGTCAAAACCCCACCTCAAAATCCTGGCTCCCAATATCAGGTCCCATGGGTATGAAGGGTTATCAGCAGAGGTCCACAGGTCTAAATAATGATCGACTTCACTGGCACAATTGCCAAAACAAAGGCTTCAAATCTGTTGGCAACCGAAACCAATTCAGGGCATACTTGAAACACCTTTTGTATGGTCATGCCTCAACAACTACAAACTGGCTATCTCTTTCTAAAGTGTGTGTTCATTATCACCCACATCATATGCCATGTGAACTTAAGGATCAATTGCACATTCCTTCTAACCAGGTAACGGTCCCACTTCAAATCACGTCTCGGATTCAGGATATCACTCCTGCTTTCTAGCATTATTCTTGCTAACATTTTGAAACAGACACTTCCCTGCACCGGCACCCAAATCCATTGCCGCTTTGCTTCATGCTTTGTGCAATAATAGATAAACTTCTCCTCTCCCATGCCCTTCGCTAGGCATGTGCGCGCGCACACACAAAAAGCCTTTTAATACTTTCCTTCACCTCTCCCATGCCCTTCGATTCTGGAGCAGGGAGTAGAGTTTTTGAAGGTCTGATTGTTCCTTTCCTTCCAGATTTCCCAAAGAATAGCTAGGACTGCCAATCGCCATATAGCTTGAAAGTCCCTTCCTTTACCCGAGTCATGCCATGAGAACAGGAAACCCAACATCGATCTGTGCATGATCCAAGCAATTCCAAACTTGACAAGGATTGAAGACATGGCTATGTCAAAACCCCACCTCAAAATCCTGGCTCCCAATATCAGGTCCCATGGGTATGAAGGGTTATCAGCAGAGGTCCACAGGTCTAAATAATGATCGACTTCACTGGCACAATTGCCAAAACAAAGGCTTCAAATCTGTTGGCAACCGAAACCAATTCAGGGCATACTTGAAACACCTTTTGTATGGTCATGCCTCAACAACTACAAACTGGCTATCTCTTTCTAAAGTGTGTGTTCATTATCACCCACATCATATGCCATGTGAACTTAAGGATCAATTGCACATTCCTTCTAACCAGGTAACGGTCCCACTTCAAATCACGTCTCGGATTCAGGATATCACTCCTGCTTTCTAGCATTATTCTTGCTAACATTTTGAAACAGACACTTCCCTGCACCGGCACCCAAATCCATTGCCGCTTTGCTTATGCTTTGTGCAATAATAGATAAACTTCTCCTCTCCCATGCCCTTCGCTAGGCATGTGCGCGCGCACACACAAAAAGCCTTTTAATACTTTCCTTCTATCCTACATAATGTCATCGTCGTCATCCAAGCCTCATCCCAACTAGTTGGGGTCAGCTACACAAATCCTGTTTCACCACTCCACACTACCTTGAAATAAGTTTTTTTTTTTTCTGAAAGATGCTAGATTTATTCAAAGCCCAAAAGGCAAAAGGCAAAAAGAAAAAAGAAAAAGAAAAATGCAACTGGCCAATTAAGGTGCCCACTCCTTAATACATTGATTAACCCTACTGATAACCCTTAAAGGAGAGCAGCTCATATTCCGAAAGCAGTGATCATTCCTCTCAAGTTGCAGCTTGCATGCAACCTTTTGCATCAGGTTGCCAAAAGTTGTAATAATCGTTCCTTCAAGTTGCAGCTTGTATGCACCCTTTGCATGTTGTTCCTCCAGATAAAAAGGTGGGTTGCATCAGGTTGGCTTGTATGCACCCTTTTGCATCAGGTTGGCAAAAGTTTCACACTGGCTACCAACCTGGCGCGGCCCACCTCTTTATCCGGGCTTGGGACCAGCAGGGTGCATACAAACTAAAATTGTAATTATCTCCTTGCGCAACCCAACTCTCTTAACCTCCATGTGTTATTCAACTTGCATATGAAATTTGTTCTTTTTTATAAATGACATTAAAATTTGTTCCCACGATAAAGCATACAATTTAATGTATGATATGATTTTAAAGGACGTTAAAAAATTTTATTTTATTTTATTTTTTTTAAAAAGAAGTTATCATTTACAATAGTGATGAATGAATGACCAGATGCTCCTAACACATACAATATCTTGATCGCCATGCACTATCAATACACTACAAGACATTACTTTCCAAAGTTTAGAACACTAATTACAAGACAATTGATATGCATATTTGGAAGAGATCGGAGCCACTATGTAAATGACCGAACCCAAAAGTCAAATCAGTCCACTTTTCAGGTCGGATGCATATTTGCACAGATGTGAACAATTGCAACCACTTCCATTTGGTTGGTCATACTTTCCATTTGGAGTGGCCCACCTGACATATGCATTCACCCAATTTCCAGGTCATGTTATGGTGAGCCCTACTGATGTAAGCCCCAAAGGGAATACAAATGGATCAAAGGAAAATAAACAATCTTGTAGGGAAGAATGCTAAAGATCATCAAAACCCCCTCTCCAAATCTTCTTCTATGTGTGGGTGAAAACTCAAGAACTTGAAAGATGCCCTATTTATGGAAATGACTAAAATGCCCCTGAACACCATCGCCTCCATATGTGCAATATCTAAGTGGGCCATAACTCAACTCCCTCAAACGGTGTCGGAATTGCATGACCTTGGGCTCATTTGTGGGCTAATTCAATATCCTATCAAATGGGACCAATTTCACGTCATTCTGACATGTTTGGTGCAGACAGTAGGATTGATCCCATGGGCCCCACAATGCAAGTTGACCTTTGATCCCATTCAATTGATAATCAGACCGTAGATTTGGACCAGATCATCAACCAAGACAATATGAAACAGTTGGATTGGTCAGATCTTAGATCAATCAGCTTGTGTGGACATTTGGTTGCATCATTCACCTATTCCCTGCATATTAATGAGAACAGACACATGCCCACATGAGAGAGCAGCAACTGTGATGGAGCGGGTCGCGGACAGTTTCATGGCCAAGATGGATCAGAAAAGGCCCGGTCGACGACAGAAGTGATCCGGACCATCGGACCTTAGATCGGGCATATCTCGCAATCCGGAATGAGTTAGCTGATGTAAAATATATGATTTTGGGGTAGAACGAGCTACTTTAGCCAACCAACCCCGCTACGCCGGGTTGCGCAGCCCGGAATTGCGAAAAACCCCTTGATTGACGGTCGTTTCCCTGTTTTAATTTCATTTTTACTATAAATAGTAAGTTTTAGTTTGATTATAACTCTTCATCCGTTGGGCTTTACGTGAAAAGAGCTTAGAATAATTAGGGGAACGGTTTGGTGAAGCCAAATAGGACACTTACTTTTTTTGGCCGAAAACCTTGCGCACTAGTAGACATCACGACCGTCTATAAATAGTAAGTCGCGGATTCTAGGAGTTTGAGTTGTAGTTTGATTATGATTTCTTTCCCATTGCTTGATACCCTTATTTAAAGGGTTGTGAACTCGTTTTTAATAATTCATCAATCAATTTCGAATTTATTAGAATTTATTTCTATTTTCTTCTTTCTTTCCTCGTGGATTCGAGAAGTCTCTGTGAGGAGTCCAGAGAAGTTCCGTGGATTCGGAATAGTTATCCTCTTGAGGAAGACGGTGCTCGACCTCACGTCCTCCCCTGCGTCAAACTGTCTAATTGCAAAGTTACAGTGGCAAATCACTTCTATACTGCTTGTTGAATTGCAATTATTGCAATTCAAGCTATTGTGACATTTCACTTCTATACTACTTGTTTAATCACAATTTATCGCAATTTAAGTCAATTGCGCATCCAAACACAGATGAATTGACAAACAAAAAACCGACCTCGATCCCGAGTATAACAGCATCCTCTGCGAGGAACAGTGTCATGTGGCTGGTCAGATTGAAAGGCGCCGTGAGGTAGACGCCGGCCTGCACGTTGAGCTGCCCGCCGCCCTTCCTCCCCAGCCTCGCGATTGCAGCAATGGCCCGCTCAAATGCTGCAGTGTTCAGCGTCACCCCATCACCGACCCCGCCAAAGTCAGTCAGGTTGAATGCAACCGGCCGCAGCAGCGGGCAAGGCCTCGGTGGGGCCCGCTTATGGAAGGCCAGCAGCCCGCTGCGGCCACCACCGACGATGGCAGTCTGCCAGATGTAGATCAGGGCGAATCCGGCGGTCCAGAGAACCGTGAGGATGGTGCGGTAGGATGAGAGGAAGGTCGGGACCCACCCCCTGGGATCTGGACGGTGGTGGCGGACTACCATGATCAGACGGCAGGAGTTGCAAGAGAAAACGCGGGAATAAGATAGGGGATTTTCCTTTTTTTTTTTTCCTACAGGAATCGGCGATTTCTATAATAATCGGAAGATGGAGAAAAGAGCGATTTGGGAGGACGAGGCTGCCAAGAGCGTTTGGGAAGGGTAATGAGGTCTTTTCCTTTTTTTCGAGGGGTTTTTTGGGAAAGTGAAAATGTTAGTTTGAGAAGAACACGAGCTAGAGAGAGCAGGACATGGCATCAGTCCTTGTGACCCCGGCCACATAGATATACCTGTGCCCGGGGCTGTGTGGGACCCACATATGTGTCCGTGACAAATCCACTCCGTCCATCTGTTTTTAAAGACTACAATAGAGCAGTATTAAAAAAAATAAGGAAAATCCAAAACTCATGTGGGCCACAAAAATGAAGCAGTGGGAGAATACATCCACTGTTGAAACCTTCCTGGAGCTGTTCATGATGTTTATATGCCATCCAAACCGTTCATAGGGTTATTCCCACTCAGATAAACTGTTGGGACAAATATCATCCTGATACAAAACTTCTGTCGCTCCGTAAGGGTTCAATCCCCACTCTTTCGTATGATGTGGCCCACATGAGTCTTATATCTGTCTGATTTTTAAGGATCCTTACTGTAGTGGTCTTTCAAAACAAATGAACGGAATAGATTTTTAAAGGACATCGCTGTTGCCCCACAAAACGCCGGTGTAAGCAGATTCCTCTGGGAAGCTGTGTGGAGCCCGCAGATATTACCATGACAAATCCACTTCATTTATAAGTTTTTCAGGTCCAGAATAAGATAGAAATCTAGAAATCAGGAAGATCGGAAACTCAAGTGGGCCGCACCAAATAAGACAGTGGGAATGGAAATATACACCGTTGATACTTCCCCGGAGCTGATCATTATGTTTATCCGCCATCCAAACCGTTCATAAGGTTATTACTATACAGATAAACTGTAGGCACAAATATCATCCTGATACAAAACTTCTGTGGCCACCTAAAAGTTTCCAATTGTGAGCATTCAATCCCTACTGTTTCATGTGGTGTGGCTAGTTTTAGCTTTGGATCTGTCTGATTTTTGTATTTCTGTGTTATTGTAGTCTTATAAACGGAGTGGATTTCTCATGGGCATTTCTATGGACCCTGGCCGAGAAACGGATTGGCTACTCCCCCTACACCCGCCAATGGCTGGTGGTCGGTGCTCTGTGGGCTTCACCATGATGTTTGTGCTTCATCCATGCCTTCCATATATTTTTATAGATCATTTTACAATGTAAAACTAAAAATTAGGTATATCCCAATCTCAAGAGAACCACATTACAGGAAACAGTGTCGAATGAGCATCAACCATTAAAAACATTTTGGGGGCCATAAAAGTTTTGGATCAAGCTGATTTTTGTTTGTTCCCTTCATCTGGGCCTGTTTGACCTAATCAATAGATTTGATGTCATATAAACAGTACATTGGGCCTTAGGAGAATTTTAATGGTGGATATCCAATCACTATTGTTTTCATGTGGTGTGGTCCACCTGAGATTTATATCCATCTCATTTGAAAATTATATATAAAATTATCTGTAAAAATGGATGAACGGAGTGGATGAAACAAATACATCATAGTGGGGCCCACATAGCACCGACCACCAGCCAGGGGCAGGTGTCAGGGGGAGTAGCCAATCCATTTCCCCCAGGCCGGGGATGTGTGGAGGTGCACTGAGTAACTCAGTGGGTTATAGCGAACTAAATAAACTCTGTAGGACCACCATAAATAATATTCATGTGTCTTATCCACCAGGTCCATCCGTTTTTACTAGCTTATTCCAGGGTATGAGCCCAAAATCAAAGCGTATCCAAATTTGTGGACCGCATCACAGGAGTCAGTGTAAATTGAACACGTACCATATAAAATATTAACAGGACACAAGGGTTTTACATCAAGTTGATATTTGTGTTTTCCACCCAAATAAATCTTCCTATGGGCCCTAAGAAAGTTTTAATTGAGGACATCATTATTTCCAATAGTTTCCGCGTTGGGTCTACCTGAGCTTTGGATATGCTTTAATTTTGAGATCGACTCCAGAAAATGGATGAATGACATGATAAGCCACATACAGTCACAGTGGGATTTATAGAGTTTACCCAATACAGTGAAGCGCACCGTGCTTCAGTGAAAAATCCACTATGTTGGTATCTTTTGCAAGACCGCAATGGGTAAGTCTAAAAATAAGTAGATGCAAAACTCATGTGGGCCATACCACTTAAGAATGTTTGGGTGATATAAGCTGTGTCATGCCCGAAAAATCGACATCTGAGTACAGTGACTCCGATCTCGAGTTCTCAGGTGTGAACCTATTAAAAATACATATGAACGAGTTTCCATGTACCCGCATAATACAATTAACATTCACCCATAATCAATCATCATAATAATTTTAAATTAACAATATTAAAAGTTAAGCAAAAATAACTAAATTTAGAAATATATGCTAAATGTTAAAAATGTACATCTCCATTAAAGTAGTGTCCGCCCAACTGAGGACTACACGAGCCACGATATACATTATCAAAATGAAATAAAAATGTAAAGTATTGCCCATTTGAGATATCAGTGGTACCTATATAAAAAATACCACCTGATTAGTGTTTTAAAACACCGTCTCAAGTGGGGAGTGAGTAACTAACTCAATAGTTCTATTTTTCTAAGCTACATGTGTTATCAACACAATCAAGCATACGTAAGTATAGTATATATAAAAATAAAAAAAACAATTTCTAAATTTAAGTTTTAAGTGCACGAATGCTATGATAAGATGATGCATGATCTTCACAATCCAACACTCCATCAACAAAGTAACTTCAACGCTTATTTCATAGAATGCCAAAACTCTCTCAACAAGCGACTTTTCACAAACTATCTAGTCTAAGAATGTCGTGATATAAATGATTAGCCAAGTGATTATTAATCTCAGTTCATACAACAGATTGGTGAAGTTATGACACCACTATTATAATACGAGTGGTGTACAACTTGATTGGATAATTAAAGCATTTATGGAATAAATTAAGCGGTGAAGTTTTTTGTGCACGATGATTCGGATTTTGATTAGTTAAGTTTATAATGTGACTTATTCACAAGAAGCATAAACGGTGATTCAACCCTAATCATCTTAATCTGTTGGTTCTTAAACTAATAAAGTAGCCGGATTAGTTTGATTTGTGAATCAAGACCCAACCTCTAGTTGTCTTAGCTTTAGGTATGTCTTTATTTAGTTACAACTTGTATTAATTGGTCAGTGATAAGTCGGTTAGATATAGGGACTAGATTAATAGTTCACAAGATTAAGCTCAAAATTTTAGTAATCGAATATATTTATTGGCTTTATACAGTTAATTAATCAAATTTGTGAAGTTCTTTATTAGTAACACTTGCGTATATGCTAATATTAAGTGCTAAATGTCAGTAAGTAATAAAATAAGATAATTCTAATAAAAAAATTAAGATTTTTTGGAATTCAAAATAGTGAAAATCTGAAAAATTATATTTTGTATCAAGATGATATTTGTGTTTACAGTTTATCTGAGTAGTAATAACCCTATGAATGGTTTAGATGGCATATAACATCGTTATCAGCTCCATAAAGTTTCCATGGTGGACGTTTTGGTTCCCATTGCTTCATTTTGTGTGGCCCAACTGAGTTTTGGACCCCCCTTATTTTTAGATTCCTATCGGATTGTGGTCTTTCAAAAGAGATGGACAAAATGAATTCATCAAGGACATCTCAGTGGACCCCACACAACCAAAGTCACATGCAATCTGCTTGTCAGTTCTCAATAACTAGAAACAAAGGACTAGACGTATAAATGGTGAAACATTTCCAAGCACTCAGTAGTACATGTCGTGTGTAACACCTGGATCGTTCACGGGAAATTTAGATTAGATTAATCATTTATAGCCATTGATTGATATAGGTTTCGATTGGATGGCCTGATTTTAGAGTTAGGGCATCATCATTGTAATCAGTGACCATCATATGTGTTGATGCAAGAATCTGGACCACCCTCTTCCGATCTCCAAGCACTTGCATAGGAGAAGAACAAAGGAGATCTTGGCTAGAGCAGGGGACCCTCCAATGCCAAAGTCAGGCTAGGAATTCTAGGTTGTGTTGAAAGGTTTAGGGCCAGAGATTCTGTGTACATTTTCATGTAGATGAGCCCAGTGTTTGTAGGGCAAGATAGTCCGTAATCTTAGGCACAATCTTAACCGTTAGGCGAGATTTGCGTGAGTGGTGAATGTAGACAATTACCTTGGAATCACAAAGTGGGCAGTTACGCGTAAGTGATGGGTGTCAACAGTTACCTTGACGTCATAGGTTGGCACGGTATGGATTATTTATCTCGTCCGTGGTGGACCCATATATAAGTAATCCGAATAGGCTATCAGGACTCATGAAAAAGTTAAAGGCTACAGAAATTGGGCATCACGAAGATTTGAGCTGGACCTTCCTTTACTTATGTTGGAACCGAGCTGGATCAACCGGTTGACTGGGTGAAGTTGACCTGAACTGAGCCGAGCTGATCCCATCAATCAACTGACCAGAGGTCGCTATGAGGAGCTTGGAAGTTTGGCATTGGTCGTCTGTAATTTTCAGTTTTGCCGAGCTGAGGGTTGGACCTATCTTCACATTGGTCCCGTCCGTTCTTGATAAGCTCTTCCTCAACTTTGCCGTGCCGATCAATCCCTTGGGCCTAATAGAGGACCTTAGGGCAATTCCTGTGAGGTACATAGTGGAGGGCTCGGGGACATGTATTGTGGATGACTAAGCTTGAAGGCACGAAGCCTTCCTTTTCTGGACGAGGTGGCGAAGGAGTGTATGCTCATCAAACCGAGTTGATGCTGAGGACGGTCGGATTACATTTCTCCGCAACCATGTATAGTTGGAAAAAACAATGGATGGTTAAAATGCAACATGCAAATCGAATGGTTGCGATTGTTCTAGTAGCGCAATTTATGCAGCAATGATTCGTCCAAAATGTGGCCCATGATTTGGACCGTGGTGATTGATGTACATTCCACTCATAGCTTGGATCCATCACGCATACACGTGCGATCCATTGTACTATGCCGGAGTCAAGCTTCTCGAAACCGACATACATGCGACATTTGTAGGGAGCCCGTGCAACAAAAAGTCTGTGTGCCCAGTTCAACATCCATTCCATCAATCATTCTTACTAAATTTATGGCAGTGTATTATCCAAAAATGAGAAAGATTGAGAACTCAAGTGGGCCATGCTACAAGAAACAATGGAGATGGGGAAGCCGTCTATTTAAACAGGCCCACAGTGATCTCCATCCATCCAACCCATTGATAAGGTGAGCTCTAATAGGATTAAGGGAAAGCACAAATATCAACCTGTTCCAAAACTAAGTGAGTCCAAGGGGCGTTTGACACAGGGTACTAGATGGGATTTGGTGAGATAACACCGGGAGAGGATGAGAAAGGTTGGGATGGAATTGCATTTAGTCCCATGGAATTGCATTTAATCCCATGCAGGACTTCCATGGAATTTGAAATCCACTACACATGTGGGCCCCACATTGATGCATGCACTTATCCATGTTGTCCATCCATATATACTGTTTACATGTGACATTCGGGTAACATATGTGTACAAGTGAACAACATCTACTATAAATTTGGTTCATTGATTACAATTCGATAGTCCACAAAACATGATTTTGCTTAATCCTTCCCTAGCAAAATTCTTTTTCCAAACACAGGGTTGGATGACTGCAATGCCATTGTATTTCACATGCAATCATTGTGCAATATATAATGATATTAATCTCATCTAATACAATTCAATACCATTCAATTCCACTGGCCAAACACACCCTAAGAGGTTTTGGATGGTGGGCAGCCCCATCTCACTCTTTCCTATGATGTGGTGCACTTGAGTGTTGGAAAGGCTTATTTTTGGTCCCACATGCTAAAATATAGTTGGAACAACTTATGGATGGAGTGTATGTCACACCGACATCATAATGCCATACCGAGCATTTTAAATGTTTGTTAATGTTAGAAAAGCTATGGCAAACCATGGTGTATATGTTTTATCCACATTGTCCATTCATTTTGCCTGGTCATTTTAGGACATTAGTCCATTTTCCTTGGGTATATATGGAAGTTTTAATCATTGGTGTCCAATCACCACTATTTCCCTTGGGTGTCATCTACTTTGAGATTTGATTTTGCTTCAATTTTGATGTTAAAAAATTGATAATTAATAATTTATATACCACTTATGATATGTGAGGCTCACCATGATGTATATAATACATTTAATCTATTCATCATGTACTTTTCTTGATGCTCTAGATGGCTCTAAAAAAATAGTTAGCCCTTCCTGGGGCCACTGCAATGTTTATTTGCCATCCAACCAGTTGATTATTCATACCGGCCTGGATGAGGGGGAAAAATATCATCTTAATCCAAAACTTTTGTCGCCCCATAAAGTTTTTAATGGCGTGCATTTAATCCACACTTTGTGGTCCATTTGAGATTTGGATCTAACTAATTTTTGGACTCATACTGTAAAATGATAAGGAATAATGGATGGAAGATAATGGATGAAACACATACATCATGGTGGAGCCCATAGAGTATCAACCACCAGCGATTGGCTAGTGGTAGGCCCGCCAGCCAATCTGTTTCCAGCTCTTTGCACGCGGATTACCTAATTTTAAATGTTTGTTCGCTAATGAAGTGACGTCACCACATTTTATAGACCCCACTATAATGCATTATGTTGTATCCACACTGTCCATCCAATTCAGAGAGATCATCTTGGGGCATAAGACAAAGAACGAGGTAGATCCAAAGCTCAAGCGAACACCACCATGGAAAACAATGGGGATTAAACTACTACCCTTAAAATCTTGTTGGGGCCATAGAAGTTTTTGATCAAACTAATATTTGTGTTTTCCCTTATTCCATGCTTGTTTTAACTTATAAACGGGTTGGATCTCAAATAAACATCATGGCAGGCCTCAGGAAGTTTCAATGGTGGGGCATCATTGTCTCCACTATTTTTTGTGTTGAGTCCACCCTAGCTTTGAATTTGCCTTATTTTTAAACTCATGTCCTAAAAACGATATCTTCGATGAAAGCATAGCATAGACATAACACATATATCATGGTGGAGCCCACAAAATGTGGTGACATCACTTCAATAGTGAGTTAGCTACCGTTGAATTCAGCAGCTAATCAGATCCCCCACTTGTTCGTTGCAGATGGGGATTAGCTACTGACCTCGATAGCACCCACCACGTCATTATGTGAAGTAATGTCATGATGTTCTATGAGCCTCGCGTATTTGCTGTATCCACTCTGTCCATCCATTTGAAGAAATTATTTTAGGGCATGAGTCAGAAAATGAGGTAGATCCAAAGCTCAAGTGAACTCACTACAGAAAAATAGTGGGGAGCGGGGTATCAAGGAAACTGAAGAAATCAAACAAGTGCCAACTGAAGCCTAGCTGCCACCATTAACATCACCGGATTTTATGCCTCCCATGATTTTTAGGATCAGTTTTGTATTCCTATAAATATTGCTATTAATTGTGATTGTAAATTTCCTTTTCAGCTACATATTTTTGAATGCCTAAAATTAGGCCTCTCGGGTTGTATAAAGATATAGAGTATGAATAGAAAGAGTTGTGAGTTCAAAACACAAAACAATAGCAGTGTGAATCCTCTTTATGGTATCAGAGTGCCAGGCTTCTAACGAGTAGCTTTCTTTTCTTGCTTCCTGTAACATGGATGGCACCCTTGCATCCACCACTGATTCACCCATCATCACCATCAATGCCGCAACCACCATCAACGAGAAACTCACTCCTTCTACCTTTCCTCAGTGGAGGGCTCAATTTGAAGCATTGCTCATTGGTTATGACCTCATTGACTTTGTCACTGGTGTCAAAAAATGCCCCGCCATTGATGCAACGAACTCCGCTGCCTCCAAAGCCGCGAACTCCCACTGGGTTCGCTAAGACAAACTCATCCTCCACGCCATTCTTGCCTCCACCTCAACCACTATTACCCCACTCCTTGTTGCATACAAAACATCCCATGAGGCTTGGACAGCACTTACCCGTTTATATGCGGGAAAATCACGGACGCGTGCGATGCAACTCAAGGAAGATTTGACCTTGAGCACACGAAGAAATCGCACTGTCACTGAGTTTCTTCAAGCAATCAAAGTGATTGTCGACGAACTCGCAATCATTGATCATTCGGTTTTGGATGATGATTTAACCCTCTATATTCTCAATGGATTGGGTCTCGAATTTAGACCTCTCTGAAATTTGAGGAAATTCATGATCTTCTTGTAGGTCATGAGAGTTACCTTCGACGACTGGAGAATCAAACAGCAGGAACATTTGTTCCCATTGCTAATACTCTAATCAGCAAGGAGGTGTCCCTGGACAGCATAAACCGAGCCCTAAGTCTTCCTCCAACAAGACTCGCAACAATAATGAGTATCACAAAAATGGGCCCTCAAATTCGGGCCAGAGGAAATATAAGCCCAAGTGCCAATGGTGCGATCAAGTGGGCCATACAGCCAAACATTGCCCAAAAATGTCCTCAGCTGACTTCACCGCCAACTGTGCAGCATCCTCTCAAGGAAAAAAAATCAAAAGTGGTTAGTTGCCCAAAAATGTCCTCAGCTGACTTCTCTGAGCCATGGCGGTTTTCAATCAAGCTAATATTTGCATTTTTTTGATCTCAAATAAATATTATGGTGGGCCCTACGAAGGTTTCAAATGTGGACATCAGTGTTCCCATTATTTTTTGTAGTGATGTGCACTTGAGTTTTAGATTTACCTCATTTGGCTCATATGTAGTGATGTCCACTTGAATTTTAGATTTACCTCATTTGACTCATATGTAATGAAGTCTACTTGAATTTTGGATTTTGCTCATATTATTTGGCTCATGCCTTAAAATAATCTTTCCAAGTGGATATACGGGGAGAATACAACACATACATTAGTCGAGTAAAGAAGAAATTATTACTATTTCACTTGTTTGAAATGAGTAAGTAATTTCACCTAGAAAACTAGTCCAAAAATGTTGAATCAAATCCGTAGGCCCCACTATAATGTATATAATATATCCGTGTTGTCCATCTGTTTTATTAGAATATTTTAGGACATGATCCAAAAAAATGAGAAAAATGTAATGCCCAATTGGCCCACATGAAAGGAAACAATGGACTTAATTTGTCCACCGTTGAAAGTTGATTTTTTTATTGAGCTTACGTTGAGGTTTATTCACCATCTAACCCATTCATAGGGTCACATAGACATGGACAACAAAAAAAATATATAAGCCTGATCTAAAACTTGTAAGGGCATCAACAAGTTTTTAACGTTAAGCATTCAATTCTCACAATTTCATGTAGTGTGGTCCAATTGAGCTTTTCCTAATTTTTGGGCTCATGCCTTAAATTAATTTGGCATAATGAATGAGTGGTGTGGATAAGCCACACACATTATGGTGGGCCCCATATTTATTTTACAAAATTTTCAATTTAAGCGTTTAAAAAGTAAACGGTGAAGTCAGCATTGGAAAATATGCGGGTAATTACCTTGATAAATAATGATTACTCGTTTACAAGGTAGTTACATTTGAGCTGGAAAATCAAACAGGCCGTTAGTAGCCAGACTTGCTAATATCGGGTTCAATAGCTATCCGTGTCCGTTTGTTGCACGGCATGCCAGCGGCAAGGAAATTCGCGTCGTGCACACACGCATCAATGCGAGGCCACACGTGCTGCCAATTCGATATCTGTCCGGCATCCAAGTAACGAGTTAGGTGGGCCCCACATTGTAGACGACCTGCCTCAGAATCCGGCTAGTCCACTCATCAGAAATCCCGCGCTTGTACAATGACTGTCTTCCATCAGCTAATTTCGCATACGCATGGCCCACCTGATGAGCGGTCCATCCTCAATTCTAGTCCAGGACTTCTGCGCAAGGGCGAGCCCACCCAACGCACGGGTCCGATGTCCCAGACACGCAGCACCACGCTGCATGTACACGCGCGTGTAAACCCGCCAAAATTCACATTTCATATCCGTACACGTGTCAACTGCTCATTGGCTACCATTCCAACCCAGCGCATCCTCCCATCCAGTGTCCTGGATAAGAAAACCTCCAAATACTACCGACCTCCCGCCAAGTTTAGCCGAACATCTGCCATCCATGGCATTGGCTATTGCTTCCTCCGTTATTTCTATCCTTCCTCTATCAAGGTTAGTAGAGTTTTGCTATAGCTTTGCATGGTCTTTTATTATACCATTTCCCATGAATTTCAAGTCACTGTTTGGCAATTCCATATTCACATTCTCCGAAGTTTGCAATTGAAACCAATCCCATTTTCGTAGAAAGACAATAGAATTTTCAAAAATAGCACGGTGACAAATGCAATATCTGGACTCGTGGAATTTCTTGGGAGATTTTCAATTTTTGTATTTTCTTGCAATTATCAGGAAAATCTCTCTGAAAATAAATCATTACAAATTAATAAATGATTTCAAAAATTTTAAAACACGGGCAAATAATGATTTATTTTAACTATTAAATAAGTAATAATGATTTATTTTAACTATTAAATAAGTAATGGGTTTTAATTGCAATAATTTTATGATAAAGTTGCGAAAAATTAAAAAATTGTTGAGATTTTGAAAGTTGAATTTGATTAAAATTCCGCTCTAGTATTGAGAGATTTTCAAAATTTCTTCAACTGCACATGCCATTTTAAGGATGTGTTTGGATGCCCCTCATTTTTCATTTCTTGTTAAATCTGCAAGGATTGGCATTTGTTAGGAAAGCCAAAGTCCAATTTTCTCTTGAAAATATAAGGCTTGTATGTAAGACTTTATGCAGAATTGAACTAGATGGCATGCATTGTTGAGATGCCATTGCTGTAGGTCGTATGTTAAAAGTCTGTCTCTTTATGCCCTTAGATAAGCTCTGATGCGATTCTTGCTTTTGTGGATGTGTTGGATTGAGACCTAGCCCTATTCTTATAGTTATAGAGGAAAGAAGTGTTTGAAACCCATCGAAACTTTTTTTTTGTATGGCTCCACATGAATTTGGTAATTCGAGTCTCACTTGGATAGTGTTTGTATATTACAGTTCTGTTATTCCATCCCTTACGAATTTTAGATGTATCACAACTTAGTGGGGTCACTAGTACACCCAATTACATTATCCAACCCTTAGGACAATTAAGACTGTTGATCAATAAGGCCCACCTTATAGGATTCTTACATTGTAAGGTGTGGATTGAATTATGATAAGTGTAATCTTTTTATCCTTAGAGAGGAGAATTAATCTTTCCATTCTTAAATATGTGTCATGTATTTGAAAATTATTATTTTTAAATAATAGAAAACCCATTTCGCTAGAATTTTAAGCTTATTGGACGACTGAGTGGGCCGCAATCTTAAGCTTAAATCTAGCCGTTGGCGTGCTTCCTACAGTCGGGAAAAAAAATGTGTTAAAAGAGTAGTGGAACATGGAGTGCTGGTCAGTTTTCAATGACCGTTTTTTTTTTTTTTTTTTTTTCTTTTTTCCGCATGCAGCTCAAAAAGACGTGATTTTATAGAAGTAGGATACGCCTGATGAACGGTCTAGATCTCACGCACATGTACCAGAAAGGTGCAAAATGTAACAAAATTTGGGGCAGGCCTAGGGGTCCAATATCTGAGATTAAGGTGTGTTTGGATGCAACACATTTTTTTCATTTTTCATTAAATCTGCTTCCTCTCCTTTTATTTTAGAAAACGAGGATGTTTTCGAAAATCCAAACCACTCATCAGTCATCAGACTCATCACAAGAAAAACATATACATGTGAAATCTCAGGTCCACTGGCGAGTGGGCCATAATCTATTACTTGATTATTGCCATTGGTATGCTTCAGACGATTAAGAGAAAAATGGGTTAAAACTTTTTTTTAGTGGCATTCAAATGCTTTGTACAATGGATTCAACATTCTTAGATGAATAATCAAATATTTCTCATCTTTCTTATACAATAACTTAGTATCATCCGGTAAAAAACAGGGATATAGCCCGAAGATCCTCACCATTGATCATCACGAGTGGGCCACGACCAAGAACACGTGTCCAAGCAACCAAAGGCGTGTCTAGTGTGTGTCAACCCCTTCCCCCTGATAGACCTCTATGGTTTCCTGGAAGTTCCCCTCCTGAGTGGCTTGATGGCAGGTAAATATGTTTAAATTCATTCTAGTTCTTCTACTTTAATTAAAAAAAAAATTTTAATCTTTTTTTTTTTTGGAGTGAATTTTACTGTAAAATTCTTTAGAAATTCACATTTTACTGTATAATACATGCATTAGAGCTTGTTTCAATTCTTGTAAAGGAAAGGAAAGGAAAGGAGTCATTGTTTTCATGAAACTCACTTTTTGTTATTTGTTAAACCTTTCTTTGTAGGAATATATGGGAAACACGGTTTCTAATTTTATTTATTGAAAAATAATTTATTTTCCTACTCCAACATTAAGAAATACAACTTTCCTCAATAAAAGAAAAAATAATTTTTTCGATGAATTTTTTAATTGTAACTTTGGTTACAGCTCACATGCCAATAAGTCACATGTGCTAACATGCCACGTGTCATCATCTATCTTTTCTTCTGCCCCACATGTGCTAATCTATCATAAGTGACACCATCTATCTTCTCTTGATGTGCTATATATATCACCATTTATCTTCTTTTCCCTTATATGCAAACCATTCAACGTAAGCCAATGTATCACATTTGCCTCAAATGTTTGCTCTTGCTCTGGTGGTAGACTCACGGGAGTTTCAATACCCGGTCAAGGGTTTGAGTAGCCATAGGCGGTGAAGTCCTACTACGGTGTGAGTGTGTAAAAAAACTAAAATAAAATAAAAAGTGCCATCGACCGTCTTTTTTTTTTTTTTTTTCACACTCCCATTCACAGCCCACATACATTTATGTACCCACATCGTAGTGGGATTTTACTACAATGGCTACTTGAACCCATGACTTATGCTAAAACCCTTGTGAGTCATCTGTCTTCAATCTCACCGGATATGCCACATGTGTAAATGACTTTAAAGTACACAAGTGCTGCCATCTAGCTTTAAGTGTTTACTATAACATGTACCAATGCATGTCTTGTGCCTAGTGTGCCATTGTGCAACTTTAAGCACCTTACATGTAACGTGTGCCACAATTCAACTCCAAATGCCCACATATGATGCACATGTTACATGTGCTATTATTTATCTTCAATATCCCACATTTACTATATATGCTAATATATCACATGTTAGTGACTACCTATAATTTTTTCTTGATAATTTTTTATATGCAAAATAACAAATTTGAAAATAAATCATAAAATTTCTAGAAAAATCTTGTTGAAGGTAAATAAAGAAAATGAAAATTTTGTTCGTATGATTTCGTGGAAATAAGGTTTTCCAAAAAAACCACTAATTCTTTTTTATACGCTTTCCATGAATCCAAACAGGTCCTAAAGAAAACTCTAGAAGATGTTTTCTAAAAATGAAATTATCAAAATGCCCTTATTTACTTTTTTCAAAACAGTAAAGTGCAAAATTATGGGCCCACCTTATTTTGTTGGCCCCATGATCATGGTGGGGTGCATTGTTGGACAGTTAGGGTGTTAGACACATACCATGTATGCTCTACAATTTTCAATTTACCACTTTCTAAAGACTTAAAAATGAGGGCATTTATGTAATTTCTCCCCTGAAAAAACACCACTTGGGAATTTTGATTCTGGGTAAAATCCAATTTCTTGAGGAATTTTGCGATAAAAGACCCCTTTTAATGATTTATTTTTAGTAATTCATCGGGGAATCATTTGATACACTGGTAATGCATGACACCTGATACACAGGCACTCGGAAATTGTGAACATGGCATATGGTAACTCAAATGAAACTGATTAAATCATGCAACCTATCATTAACTTATTGTCTCAAAATCAGATTGTTCAAACCATCCAATAAATGTCTACCAATTTGATAGTCAGGCAATCCAATAAGCACAATGTTTGGTTCATTACACATCTAAATTGGGAATCGCCAATTGGACAGCTTAAATTAATTACTTGTGTGACAAGTATGCAATTTCCAAGTGCCTGTGTATGTGTATGTCTATCACACTTTGCCAGAGTATCAAAACTTTTATCAATATTATTGTTATTTTTGGTGTATATATGTTCACACACATTGAGTGGAATGAGTTCTCAAAAAGGTTCTCATGGATCTTGTCGGTATTGATTCTTATGAGAAAATCTCTCTAGTATTGATTCTTGATGCAGGGAAGGAGGTGATGAGGTCGATCACCGTCTTCCTCAAGGATAACTACTCTGAATCCACGGAGCTTCCTTGGACTCCTCGTAGAGATTTCTCGAATCCACGATGGAAGAAAATAGAAACAATTTCTAATAATTTGAAATAAATTGGTTGATGATAAAAAAATAAAAATAAAATATTTTAAATAATGACCTCAAACCTAGGAGGGACGGAGGGTCTTTTAGACTGAAACTCCCTACAATTGCGACTCTAAACAGTGAACTTATTATTTATGGACTTAAGGTACTTTGTCAATAGTAAGTGTCCAATTTGGCCTAGCCATGTTCTAAACATCCTTTTCATGTTGGTCACAACTCCTAAAGCTCAAAGGATCAAGAGTTATAATCGAACTAAAACTTACTATTTATACTAAAAATGAAAACAAAATGAACTTCCAACTGTTGATCTGATGGAATCTCGCAAATCCAGTTTGGGTAACCCGGTCTAGTGGGTTGGTTAGCTAAAGTAGCTTCTCCTACCCAAAATCATACGTGATATGTTGAAAAGCTCATTCCGATTTGCAAGATACGACTGTTTTAAGGTTTTGACGGTCCTGATCACTTCCACCTCCGATCGGGCCTTCTCTGGTCCATCTTTGCCATGAAAGTGTCTGCGACCCCCTTTACATCAATTCTTAGGAGAAAATTTCTCTCATTCTCTGTCCCTGTCTCTAGGATTGATTCTTAGGAGAAAAATTCTCTCTTTGGCATTGATTCTTAGGAGATAATCTCTCTCCCTCTCTCTGGAATTGATTCTCAGGGGAAAATCTCTCTCTGTTTGTCCGTCTCTAGTATTGATTCTTTGGAGAAAATCTCTCTCTCTCTCTCTCTCTCTCTCTCAATGCTTGTGATTTTTCGCCTTGTGGGTGAGTTAGAATTCTTGAATCAAGAATGCTAATCCAGTGGGGCCACAAGGAAGAAACTACACTTACACCATGATTGGTTGAGTACCCCATCTACAGGAGTGGGCCCCATATGGATAATCAACCAATTATCGCTATAACAAGATGTTGTTTGCTAGTTCCACACACTACTAAAAGGTGCCTATCTACACACCATGGCCTGCATGGACGTGGCATGAGGAAGTGAGTTCCAAGCTTTCCATCAGGTGGGTCCCACCATACACATGCCCTGGCCCAGAAAATAATGCCACCCCCTCATCAGGTGAACACAGTTTATAACTGCCAAAAGAAATTATCCCAGTTTTTCAGTCGTCGATTTTGAAGGCATTTTAGCCCACCTGATGACCATAGAACCTGATTTTTAAGCCAGGGCATCTAACACAACAGGGCCCACTTGATTGATGACTTGGACATCACCCTTCTGCCACATCCGTCCAATTAGTGGGGCACAAATGGACCACTTACACTGCAATTTGCGGTACAGGCTTTTCTGGCCCATGGATGCATTAAGATAACTATTTTTTATCTACCATCTTAACACACGTCTTGTAGCCAAAAAAGCCATGTACCACAAATAGTGATACAGACACCAGTATCTTTTTTATTTTTTATTTTTTTATTTTAAAGAGAGGTTTTTAAACTTTTTATTGCAGTGAAGGTGAGAATTTATAAAAGCTAAGTCACTCTCATTTATGTATATTTTTCTTGGAATTTTGTAGTCTTCCTGGAGATTTCGGCTTCGATCCACTTGGATTAGGTGAGTATTAATTCAAACTCATGCATTTTAAGGCAATTTTCTTCTTTAAAATTTTGGAGTCTCACTGCAACTAGGTGGGTGGGGTCAACCGAAAGCTGGGCCCCACCTTAGGAATCAGCTCCCAGCCTATACCTAAAGACCCAACTCGAATTATGCAGCTTTAGGTATTGAATACTCAAGCCTAGCATAACTCAGGTTGGGTCGCTTTGAGTTAGGTTAAATTGAGTTGAGTCATGTTAACACCTGCAGCTAATAAAGTATAATATGATTTCTTATAGCCGGGTGATGTTAACACCTATAGCTAAAAGAGTATAACATGATTTCCTATATATAAGTAGACATGCAATGTAACATGCATGTAAGGTTAGGTTTGAGTTGGATTAGGTCGCTACAGGCCTTAACTAAAGTTAGAGCTAGGCATGGGATGACTCGACTCATCCAACTTGATCTGAATTGAGTGGGTGAGTTGATCTAAATTGAGTTGACTTCGTCCAATCAGAATTCAAATTGAGTTGAGTTCGAGTCACCCAGTAACTTGACTCGACTCAACCCAAAATCTAACTTGGTATTGACTCGACTCAAACATATATATTAAAAAAATTTAGATATGACGTTTCAAATCTAAAATGCTGTGTAGCTTATAGAGAGGCTGCATTTCTAGCAAGTGAATCTAGTTTTTGAGTGGTGATTTCAGCCTGTGAATACCCACCGCACCCGACTCGACTCGGTGCTGACTTGACCCAACTCGGTACTTGTGACTAGGTCGGACTCGGTCCGATTAGTCCAGGTCAGACCTGAACTCGGATCTGGTCATGCATGCTAGACTCAGTATGAGTCGGGTCGAGTTCGGGTCAAGCCAATTTCAAAACCAAATCAAGTTGGGTCAACCCTAACTCAGTGCAACTCGACTCGATGCTCAACTCTAACTAAAGTCTAACTTGACCTAGATTGAGTTGAGGCTTTCTAACCTCAACTTAACCCCACATCGACCCGACCAACTTAGCTATTGATAGGCTTAAGCTTTAACAGAAAATGAAAAGTATAAGAAAAATAATAATTATCTAATGATTGGTTCTTATAGTAATCTCAAAGAATAGATTCTTTTATAAGATTCTTAATCCGATAAAAAGTAAAAGTCTCCATTTCATCTTCCAACATAATTAGAGGGTTTTATTTATTTATTTATTTATTTTTAATTTTAATAATTGCTTTAAAAAATTCACTAATGCTAGCTATCAAAACAACAAACAAATTTCTTTTCATTTTCTATATATATTTTTTCTCCCCCACAATCAAAATAGATAAGACTCCAACCCACCGTTGTCGACGGTGGTGGATACATGAACAAACTCCGCAGAGGTAGAGCCACCTCTCGGCCCTCCACGCGAGTGATAGGGTGATGTATCAATCGGAGCCGTCCACAGAGGATACCCATCATGGATGGGTTATTTTTAAAAATCAAAAGTTTGGAGAGTGTTATCCATGGCTTTTCTTCACTTTTCTGCACTGAATCCTGATGGTTCACTATTTTTGTTTACAACCGTTGATCTAAGGGCCACAGATCAGATAGATAATATCATCTAACATTTTTATTTTTTATTTTTGAATCATTTTCCATCCATGCTACAGGAGACTAGATGGATGGTCCCGATTGACACTTCATCTTGCCACGTATGCTGTGGAGATGGTTCTACCATGTTTTGGATTGCTAAAGAGAAAATGGCTAACTTACCAATGGAGTGGATCATCCTATAGCTATGATCTTCATTTGATGGCCCATTAAATGGGTGATGAACCAAATGGACGGTCCAGATCAATTGATTGGACCATCCAAGTGTCCCATCAAAAATAGGAGCACATAACTTATGGTGCTTGTTGATGCTGAAATTTGGTCGTCGTATCTTCGAATGCCTACAAGAACGAGGTGACAATGGCAATGGAGGCCCTGGGTATGGCCGGATACCCTCCGATGCCTAAGTTAGGATAATCACCCTCTGGGTCTCGTTAAGTTAGGATAATAGTGCATATCCATTTTCTATAGATTAGGCCCTTATTTAAAGGCTTGGTGTGGGTTACATAGATGGCAAATTACCTACTGATAGGCACTCATTATAGTTATATTCCGAGATCCTCAGCCAAGATCAAGAAACAACCTTTATGATGAGGTTGAGTGGTCGAGATCTGAGAATACAGATGTAGACAACTGAGCTCGAGCAGCTGAGGTCAAGATTTCGGTCCCATAAATCTATCCCTATTTTTTTTTCTTGGGTTAACCAGATGAGATTAATTACATGAGTTTCAAACTCTAATTTTGATCAATAATCAGTTTTATCTTTTCTCCCACCCCCAGAAGAACATAGGTCTCTACCCCTAGTGTTAGAATTTTTTGAAAGGTAACTACTATCTCGGTTTCGTATAGAATCTTTGCTGAAGTTGTCCTGAGGTCGACCTCCCAGAGTTAGTGTTCAGCTGGGGTCGAGCCTGCTTTCCATACGTAGGTCAAACTGATCCATATAATAGTTGGTTGGTCATAAAAATGAGACCTAGGTGGCAATTATGCTTCCGATTGTGCCCAGTTCGCCGAGCCGCCTCCGAGGTCGTGCTCAGTCATATGGGGTTGCCGGCCCGAGAATGCTGTTCTATTACACTAGTCGCCTTATGTCAGTCCATTTTTACCCATAAAGGTTTTCTCTCTTTAATTAAACATATTAAAATGGTTGATTATCCATTAAATAATAATTTTATTTTGCCAATTTAAGACACTTATCATATCCACCGTCCATTTCAATCAGGGTCCGATCCAGAGCTCCTCCAATGGTTCGCCCAGGCCGAGCTCATGCACAGTAGGTGGGCCATGCTCGCAGTAGCCGGTATCCTCATACCCGAATGGCTCGAGCAACTGGGCTTCATCGAAGACTTCTCATGGTATGATGCTGGGGCCCGCCAATACTTTGCGGACCCCACCACTCTTTTCATAGTTCAAATGGGCCTAATGGGCTGGGCTGAGGGCAGAAGATGGGCTGACCTTATCCAGCCCGGGAGCGTCGATATCGAGCCCAAATTCCCAAACAGGAAGAACCCGAAACCAGATGTGGGCTACCCGGGTGGGTTGTGGTTCGACCCCATGATGTGGGGTCGAGGTTCACCCCAGCCGGTGATGGTGTTGAGGACCAAAGAGATAAAGAATGGACGGCTGGCAATGCTTGCTTTTGTGGGCTTTTGGTTCCAAGCCATTTACACAGGTGAAGGCCCACTAGACAATCTGACGGCCCACCTAGCAGATCCGGGACATTGCAACATTTTCTCGGTACGTATATACTCCCTTTGTATTCTTGATTATTTTTATGACCGTAATAGCCTCTCTAGCATCTCCACCGTAGATCTTGAACATGTCTCAAAATTGGGAATGTTGTCCGTTGATCTGCGGAACACCGTGCGGGCCACAGCACATATACCACAGTATCTGAAAATCCACTGATCAATGGGACATTTTACCGTTGAATGTGGACCACTGGCCATTAATTGCTCAGCTTTTACTTGAACCGTCCATTTTCGTTGCTGTGAATGCAACAGCTAAGATATTCCTCATAGGGCAATCAGGACCGTCCATATGCTGGGCTGCCTTGTGAAGGGGCCGTATATTGAAAAATAATTACTGTGATCGGATTATCTTGCATCAATGGTAAAAAAGAATGGACGGTTAAAAAAAGTTGAGCAAATAAACAAAGCAATGGCCCCAATTGTGACAACATCAGATGATCCTAGCCTTTGATTGGAGGGTTTCTGATGATTAAAAAAATGGGTGGTGAGGAAAAAACAAATCCAACCATTAGGCGTTCGTTCTTGGCAAAATTTCCTTCAATCGAAGGCTAGGATCATCTAAGCAGTGTATGAATAATGAATGAATGGCCCAGATCTCGTACTTGATTTAGCAGCTTTCCTCACAGCACACATCATAGATATGCCTGGTGATCAGGACCGTTTTCTTGGTGGACCACTTTACAGATAGTCCATATCCCATAAGAGAAGGTGATTAAACCATGATAACCATCTGATCAGTGGCCTTAGAAATGAAGAGTGATATCTGTGGTCCAAATCCAACCAGTAAAACCTACAACCACATAGTCAGAGTGGTCCAACCAGTTTTGGCTTATAGCCTATCTGTACTGTGGCCCACCAGATCAAAGGCCCTGATGACTGGACATATACTAGAAGTGGATTGTGATGGGAGAGCAGCATCTAACTTCTATGTACCCACATGCATATTAGAATTTTGGCTGAGATGTTGTGTACCCTTGTGGTGTATGCAATGCAGGCATTCTCTTCCCACTGAATGAATGTTAGGAAGGAGAGAAGGATGCCATGAAAATATCAAGATCGAGGTGAAATATCAACATTTTCGGCGTTAATTACAGATTATTTTCAGGTTTAATGGTTAATTACATTGTAAATATCCAAAACCCTCCAAAAAAAAAAAAGAACTTAATTTCATTTGCTAACTGCATGAACAATGAGAATATCTTGATTTTGATAATTGGTGTGTGCACTGTGCAAGAGCATCACATGGTACTTCTTCTGGTAAAATAGAATGTATGACCTTTCAAGGGTCATTTGATTTGTGTGACATCTTTTCCATGCCTACTGGCAAAACTCCATGAGCCCCACTATAATGTATGTATCTTATCCATGTTGTCCATGTTTATTGATGTCTTAAATTTGTAAATCAATATATTTATTGATGACAACTCAATGCCATTGAGTAGACTTCAATACCATCAAAGGCTGCTCAATGCCATCGTAAAAAATTTGAAAATTTTACAATTGGTTGCTAGACACTTCGGGGGTGTTTGGCAAATGACAATGGGAAGGATTAGGTGGGATGAGATTCAAAAAACATAATTATTACACATGGCAAGGATTATCCTCTATTACCATGGGATAAGCTTAATTCCATGCTATGTTTGTAATACGGTGGTACATTGAATGGATATACCTACCATCATTTACACTATTGAGAGTAACACATATGTGTTATATCCAAACTATTCATCTGTTTTGTAACCTCATTTTATGGCATGAGTCTAAAAATGAGGCAAATCCAAAACTTATGTGGCCCTAAAGAAGTTTTCAACAGTAGGCACTAAATCCCTGCTGCTTTCTATGGTGGGGTCCACTTGAGCTTTAGATCTACTTGATTTTTTGGCTCATGCTCTAAAATGATCTCCAAAAATGGGTGGACGGTGTGGATATAGCCCACACATCATGATGGGACCTACACAACTTGCTGACATTGAGTGGAATTGGCACGGGACCCGATGCAATTCCATTTAATCTAATTCCAACCTTTTTCGTTCTTCTCAAACATTGAGTAGAATAGGCACATGACCAAATGCAATTCCATCTCACCTAATCCCATCTAATACCATGCACCAAACGCTCCCTTTAGATGTTCTGCTTAATGCCATCGACAACATCGCAGTTCCATTGAAATGCGATTAAGAAAATTCGAAAAATACATGTTTAGTCGTTGGAACGTTTTGATATTTTGTTCGGTGACATTGAAGGGTTTCAATGCCATCGATAGTTTGTCCATGCCATCGAAGTGTCATCGAAGGAGTTATCGAATGTTTGTGCAAAAATTACGCAGAGTTGCGTAAGTGTGGGATGTATTTACTATTTCAATTGTGATTTACCTAAAGGCTATATATATGGGTGTAATCGAGAATATGAGGTATCAAGAGCTTTTTAATTCATTTTTATAGGGTTTCAAAGGTGTAGCTTGAGTGATTCGAGGCTTGTTCGAATTGGGTGATCTCTATATCTTGTAATTTTCTACTTTCATAGTGTATAACTGTCACTTTGTGTTGTGGTATTTTTTAGAAAGGATTTTTCTACGTTAAAGTTGGAGTCTTTCTAATTGGGCTTAATGGTACTATTGGAATATTTTGCTTGATTCATCTCTATGTGCTTCCACGGTCCCCCAACAATCCATTCATTTTGTCATATCATTTTAAGACATGAGCCTAAAAATAGACAAATCTAATGCTCAAGTGAACCAATGTAAGGGAAGAAGTAAGAATAATGATGCTCACTGTTAAACCCACTGTTTTCTATGGTGTGGCCCACTTAAACTTTGGATCTATCTCATTTTTTGGCTCATGTTATAAAAATGATATAAGAAAATGAAAGGATGACATAGGTATAACACATAAATCATGGTGGGGTATTAAGGCATTTTTTTTTTATTATACTTTTACCATGGTTTATTTGTATTTGTATTTACATTAAACCAAGCAAGCTCATAGAGGGTGGATCTTGAAATCAGTAAATTGGAAAACAAGAAAAATGTTAAAATGCTAGTAGTCAATATATGCTAAGGTTTATTTTCATGAAAATGTTGAATAGTCTATCTTAAAACTCAATACTGACATAATTTTTATAGATTAGCATTTTGAGAAGAAAATTTTATTTATTTTTATGAAAAAATTGTAATTATGATAGTCAATTTCTACGGCTATTTTTACAATACAAAAAAAAAAAAAAAAAAAAAAAAAAAAACCATGAAGTTTATTAGATATACGTTGAGGATGCACATTTCACAAATCGGCCACATTTGCATAATCATGGCCATGTGATCAGCTAACTCATTGGACGTGCAATGATATTTGCCTAACGGTGGAGTTTTTAGCATGAAATGAATCTAAAAGTGTTCTCATTCAGATAGAGACATGGCCATATGGTCATCGAATTTAAACCGTCCATTTGGTGGAATTACCAATGGATGATCTACTATACAAAAAGAACAACAATAGAATGTTCTTATCTATCCAGTCGATAGATTATTAGCCTTTTGAATGCAGACCCTCTATCTTTTCTACCTTCCCCTTCACTGGCAGGCTCCCAAAGTGGAAATCTAGGATTTGATCTTACCTGTGTCATTTAAATTTGTACCCCTACTCAACAAAGCAGATACCATCATGATGGAGCAATTTAACCAACTTTACCGTGAATTATAAAGGTAAATAGGTAATCATTTTTGTTCACGTGTATTTAAGATAGAGGATGAATTCCACCTCTAAAACCGTCCCAAACTCAACCTCATTCAAGCAAAAACTCCATTCACCGACCATGATGCATGTGTTATATCATGCTGTCCATTCATTTTTTTAGATTATTATAGGACATGAGCTCAAAAATAAGACAAATCGAAAGCACAAATGAATACCACAAAAAATAGTAGGAATTGAACTCCTGACAAGGGAATTATAACAATTTTTATGAGATCGTATGATGTTAGAAACAAGAGTGAATGCGACCTCACACATCATGGACGTTGGTTTCACTTTTGAATAGTCAAATGGTGTTCAAATGATATAGTTTTGAAGCCATTTAAAAGTTTATCAAATTATTATTTCAATGAGTAGAAGATCACCTTTATCAGACCTATAATGAGGTAGTTATGACCGTTTTATTAGGATTGCATGATATTAAAAATGAAAGCGAACACGACCTTACATATGATGGACTTTGGGCCTACTTTTGGATGGTCAAATGGTGTCTAAATGAGATGATTCTAGATCCATTTGAAATTTCATCGAATTATCTTTTTAATTAGCATACGATTACCTTAATCCGACCTGTAATAAAGGAGTTATGATTATTTTTGTAAGATCATGTGATGCTAGAAATAAGAGGGAGCGTGAGTATACTCTTTTGTTCGCGTGAACGTGAGTACGCTCTTGCGTGAATGCAAGTAATGAGGTCGTGCTCGCTTTCATTTCTAACATCATGTGATCCTACGAAAACTATTATAACTCCCTTGTTAAAGGTTCGATTAGGGTGATCTTATACTCATTAGAAAGATAATTCATTGAACTTTTAAATAACTTCATAATCATCTCATTTGAACACAAATTGAATGTTCAAAAGTAAGCTTGAAATTCATAATGTGTGAGGTCATATTCGCTCTCATTTCCAACATTGTATGATCCCACAAAAATGGTCGTAACTCCCTCATTAGAGGTTCAATCGGAGTGATCTTATGCTCGTTGGAAGATAATTTAATAAAATTTCAAATGGCTTTAGAATAATCTCCCTGGGCATAATATGATCATCTAAAAGTGGGCCCAACGTCCATAATGTGTAAGGTCATGTTTGCTCTCATTTCCGGCAACATGCGATCGATCCCACTAAAACAGTCATAGGTCCGAGCATTGTGATCTTGTATTTGTTAGAAAGATAATTCGATGAACTTTCAAATGACCTTGGAGTCATTTCATTTGGATACACTTTAACTATTAAAAAAATGAGCCCAAATTCCATCATGGCATTACATCGTGTTTTCTTTCGTTTCTACTATTGTGCAATTCCACAAAAAAAAATAAAATGGTCATAACTTCATTGTTACGAGTTAGATCAGAGTGAACTTGTGCTCATTAGAAAGATAATTCACTGAAATTTATATGACTTTGGAATTATCTCATTTGGACACCATTTGGTAATTTAAAAGTAGTTCCAAAGTCTATAATATGTTAGTTTGCATTCCTTCTCTCTTCCAGCATCGCATGAGATCTTATTAAAATGGTAATAAGACTAGGGTTGTCAATGGGCCGGGTTAGGGCAGGGCTGAGCTCTGTTGAAGCTCGGCCTGCAATTCTGAACCTAAGCCCAAATCAAGCTTGGTCTGTCGTAGGTTGAAATAGTCCAGCCCAATTCTGTCTCGGAACATTCGCACAAAGTTTAAATTGAGTCTCTCTCCATGGATAAATGATGTTTTGGTGTGCTTCATGTGTGAGAATGAAAGAAAAATGGAACAATTAAGTTTAGAAAAGATCTATCGGTCTGGGCTAGGCTTATGGGCTTTTATGGTATTAAGCCCGAATTTGGCCTGATTTAAAATTGGGCTCCTATCTTAAGCCCGAGCTCGACCGTCGGGCCTGATACATAGAGCTGGGCATCGAGTGGATTCGGACCAAGTTAGGGCTGAGTCGACTCGATCCGGTTTTGAAATAGGCCTGACCCAAACTCGATTTGACTCGATACCAAGTCCAGCATGCCTGACTCGATTTGAGTTCAGTCTGGCCTGGATTGAACCAGACCGAGTTTGATCCAATTAGAAGAACCGAGTCAAGTCAAGTTGGCACAGAATTGGATTGAGAGATGAGGGAGGGAGGGGAGAGGAGAGAGAGGAGGAGGCGGAGGAGGAGGAGGGTGATGGTGGTGGGTTGTCGGGCTTGGAAGAAGAAGAGGAGGAGGGAGGGAGAGAGAGAGAGAGAGAGTTTGGGATCAGGTCGGGGTAGGGTGCGACGTGTAGGGTTAGAGAGTCGGGTTTTAGATCGAGTTGAGTCTAACCGGGTCAAGTCGGGTCGAGTTACCGGATAACTCGAACTTGACTCGGTTTGAGTTCGGATTGGATGAAGCTTACTCGGTTCAGACCGACTCACCCATTTAGTTCGGGTCGAGTTGGATCTAAACGAGTCGGACGAGTCAAATTAACCAAATTGAGTCGTCCGATGCCCACATCAATCGATACACCACCCCAAATCCCTCCCAATATGGGCCATGCCCGAAGGCCCGTCGGTACTACCTGGCCCATTGACTCCCCCCACCCAACAAACCGACATGAATTTCCTGCGACACAAGGAGTCCGGGGGCAGGAAAAAAAAACCTGTGGGACCCACCGTGACGTGCGTGTGACATCCAATCCGTCAATCCATTGAGAACTCATTGTCACTGTGTATAACAAAAATAAGCTCCATGCAAGACTTAGGTGGGCCAAACCAGGGGAGAAACGTAAAACCACGACTAAAACCTCTCAATTCACTCTGTTTGGCCAACCCGAATTTTGGATCAGACTACATTCTTCACTGTCTCTTCATCCTGGTGGAAATCACATGATTAACGGGTTGGATCGCATGTAAACGACATGGTAGCCCGAGGAGGGTTTCTAGGGCGACCGTTCATATCCCCACTGTTTCCCAAGGTGTGGCCCACCTGATTTTTAAATCATCCTAATTTTTGGTTTCTGATCCCATCATAAGGTTTATCAACCGATATACGGATTGGATTTCATACAAACATCAGACAGATTTCAATTGTTGCACGCACTTCCTACACCTATCGGTGGTGGGTAGATAATCCAGTTTCTCGACCGAACCGGGAGCGGATTGGCTGTTACCCGGGCAAACGTTAGTAAGTGTTTCCCTGACCGTGGGGCCCACCCTGATGTATCTGTTGTATATCCACGCCGTCCAACAGTTTTTCCATTTTATTTTAGGCCATTGTCCCAAACATAAAGTAGATCCAAATATCAAGTGGGCCACACCACAGGAAACAGTGGTCATTGATCGCCCACCATTAAAAATTTCCTAGAGCCCACCGTAATGTTTATTTGCCATTCACCTTGAGAGCGGATTGGGTAGTGACCCTGCCACTAGCCAATGACTAGTGGTTGGTGCTTTGTGGGCCCACCATGATGTATGTATTTCATCCATGCGGTACATCTATTTTTTTAGATCATTTTATACTATGATCCTAAAGAATAAGGTATATCCCAATCTCTATTGGACCACATTATAGGAAACAGTGTTAATTAAACCTACACCATTAAAAAATTCTTGTGGGCCATAAAAGTTTTAGATCAAGATGATCTTTGTTTTCTCTCTTCACCTACGTCTGTATGACCTAATCAACAGATTGGATCTCAAATAAACAGTACAGTGGGTCTTAGGAGGATTTTAATGGTGGACATCCAATCACTGCTCTTTCCTGTGGTGTGGTCAACCTGAGATTTATATCCCTCTCCCTTTTTCTGCATAAAGCCATGAAATGATCTGTAAAAATGGATGGACGGCATGGATAAAACGCATACTTCATAGTGGGGCCCACAGAGCACCGACCACTAGCCACTGGGCTAGTGGCAGCGACACTAGCCAAACCGCCTCCATCCAACCTGTTCATAATGTCACACGTACCTGGAAGAAGGGAGCACAGAGATATCATCTTGATCCAAAACTTTAGTGGCTTCAGGAAGATTTTAACGGTAAAAATTCAATCCCTACTGTGTGGTCCCCAGGAGTCCTGGATCTTCTTCATTTTTGGGACCATAACTTAAAATGATCTGTAAAAATTTATGGACAGTGTGGATGTATAAAAAATACATAAAGGTGGGGCCCACGGTCAGGGAAACACCCACTCAGGTGTTACTTTTGTGACACCTAATCCCCTCTCAAAAGAGAGCCGATTGCGTACTTAGTAAACTTTGTAGGCCCCACACGTGATGTATGTGTCTTATCCACGCCGTCCATCCATTTTACCAACTTATTTTAGTTTAAAATCCCAAATTGAAGTATATACAAACTCAAATGGACCACACCACAGGAAACAGTGGGGAAAATGACTTCCACCGTTGAAACCTTCCCACGGCCCACAGCAATGTTTATTTGTAATCCAATCTGTTCACAAGGTCACATATACAAAGTAAGAAGAGAAAACTCAAATATCAGCTTGATCCAAAACTTCTGTGACCCCCCACAACTTTTCAACGGTAAGCATTCAATTCCCACTGTTTCATCTGGTGTGGTCCACTTGAACTTTGGATATACTTAAATTTTGGTACCATCGTCTAAAATAATCTTAAAAAAAGGATGGACGGTGTGGATAAAATAAATACATAAAGGTGGGCCCCACAGAGTTTACGCAACCCGCTCCCCTTCCTACAAAAACCAAGATTCACATGGGCCCACAAGTTCCTCCACATCATCAACTGTAAAAACCGTTTTCTTCGTTGACTTAGTCAACCCCGGAAAACCTCGCTCTCTCCTTCATTTCGATTCTCTTCAATCAAACCTCTCTTTTCTCTCTCTCTGACTCTCTCTCTATCTCCCAAAAAAAACAAAAAACCCAAAAAAAATAGAATTTCTCCGAACAGCGGCCCGTCTCTTCCGGAGGTGTCAGATTTCCGGCGAAGCAATGGCCGCTGTTCCTCATCTCCGGCCATTTCTCTTCCTCTTCATCCTCTCTCTCCCCTCCTTATCCTCACCACTCTCAGAATCCGACGCTCTCCTCGCCCTAAAAAAATCCTTCGACAACACCACCGCCCTCGATTCATGGTCACCGGACTCACCGCCACCTTGCACCACCGACCAAGGCTCAAAGAAAAAAAGCTCCTGGGTCGGCGTCATCTGCTTCAATGGCGTCGTCGCCGGCCTCCGTCTCGGCAGCATGGGTCTTTCCGGAAAGATCGACGTCGACGCTCTCGCCAGCTTACCAGGCCTCCGTACGATCGGTTTCATAGGAAATAAATTCGCGGGCCCCATTCCGGAATTAAACCGTCTAGGCGCTCTTAAAGCCATATACCTGACAGAAAACCGCTTCTCAGGTGAAATCCCTCCTGACTTTTTCTCGAGCATGTCGTCGTTGAAAAAGGTCTGGCTCGGTGGGAATGAATTCACAGGCCCAATTCCAAATTCCATCTCGAAGCTGAAACTCCTCATCGAATTACATCTCGAGAACAATCACTTCTCCGGTAATATCCCTCCAATCTCGCTTCCGATGTTAGCTTCCTTCGATGTATCAAACAACGCATTGCAGGGGAACATTCCCGAAGGTCTGTTGATGTTCGACGGCAATTCCTTTAAAGCCAACGTGGGTCTTTGTGGACCGCCGGTTGGAAAGCAGTGCTCTGACATGATGGTGGCATCAACGGTCACTGTTCCGGATTCCGGCGCCTCGAAGCCGAGCTACGCTGCGGTAGCGACTGGGCTTTTCTTGTTGATAGCTCTGATGGGGATGGCGATCGTGGCATTGGCACGGCGTCAGGACGATGATTTTGAAATGCTGGGGCGGGATATTGGGGGAGATGGAGCGGTGTCGGTCAGTGTCAGGGAATCGTCGGTCCGAAGTAAGGAATCGGTGCGGCGGGAATCGCACCATGGGAGGAAGGGAATGGGGCCTGCGGTGCCGGATTTGACGATGGTTAATGAGGATAAAGGGCAGTTTGGGTTGCCGGACTTGATGAAGGCGGCGGCGGAGGTGCTGGGAACTGGTGGGTTGGGGTCTGCTTATAAGGCGGTGATGGCGAATGGGGTGGCGGTAGTGGTGAAGAGGATGAGGGAGATGAATAGGGTGGGAAGTGATAGGTTTGAGGTTGAGATGAGGCGGCTTGGTAGTCTCCGGCATCAGAATATATTGCCGCCGTTGGCTTTTCATTATAGGAAGGAGGAGAAGCTGCTGGTGTATGAGTTTGTTCCCAAGGGCAGCTTGTTGTATCTACTACATGGTAATTTCGATATCATTACATTGTGGGCCATCATGGCCCACCTTTTGATGGTCCGGATCTTTCATAGGATGGCTCCATCATATGAGAGACACCGGATGTACGTACGTGATGAGGTCGATCACTGTCTTCATCCTGTCTTCCGGGATAACTATTCCGAATCACACAAGTTTATCTGAACTTCTCATACATATATCTACCAAAATATATAAATTCCAAAAATTTAAAATTTGATTGATGGACTATAAAAATGAATTTAAACCCTTTAAATAGTGATACTAAACTTTCGAAAAAGTTTCGGATCAAACTCATCTCGAATTCCTGTAATTCCTAACTTACTATAAATAATAGACTTATTATTTATATAATAATACGTAAGCTACCCAAAATTAAACTGAATAACTCATTATTTATATAATCATGTGGAAGCTACCCAACTATTTATATAATCATATGGAAGTTACCAAAAATTACATTGAATAACTCATTTTGGTTTAATAAGTTTCAGAATCACACTTCAACTTAAACTCTCTAAAATTTGTGACTTAGTCTAAATAGTAAACTTATTATTTATATAATCATATGGAAGCTACCAAAGTTAGGTTGAATAACTCATTCCGATTTGCCAAATATGCACCTTTTAAGGTTATAACTGTATGGATCACCTCTGTCTTCCATCGAGCCTCCTTTGGCCATTCTTGGCCATGAAATTGTCCGTAACTTGCTCTATATCACTCATCATATGATCCTGAAAGTTTGATTGGTCCCCATATGAATCTAGACCATTGGCTGTAGTTGTCCATTTATGAATTGCAAGCTCTGTGGGACCCATCATTTTATATATATAAAAGCAGCTCCATCCATCGGTTCTATCTTCCATTGCAGGCCCTGGGGAAAAAGATCAGCTAGATCCGCAAGTCAAGTGGGCCATAGGAAGGGGAACAATGGAGATGGGATGATGCCAACCGTAGATTTGTGTGTGGGGCCACCATGGTGTGTATCTTTCATCAACCCATTAATCAGATTTAAATCACTAGGATGAAGTAAAGTGACGGCCTGATCCAAAACTTTTGTGGCCCACACGGCAAGAACTTGAGGTTTTAGGAGAATTTTTACATTGTTCTCATAGGTGTGGCCCACCAGAGGTCTTTATTGGGCTGATATGTTTTATGTACGGTCCAAATAAGATTTATCACCTGATGGACGGAGTGGATTCACATATGCAACATGGTTGGCGTCACAGAGCTTGGGCGTTTTTCCTGCTGCGTTGAACAGGTAGTGTAGGCGATTCCACAAGGGCTGGGATAAACCTCACGCCGTCGCAAGTTATTTTGGTGTTGCTCTTTTTTTTGTCTTTTTTTTTTTTTAAAATTTTTTTTTACACACGCACACACACCACCACACACTCACGCCACCCGTGGATACTCGAACCCTTGACCGCATGTTGAAACTCGTCTACCACCCGAGCAAGAGCAAAGTTCCTTTTCGTGTTGCTCTTTTGCATTTGATGGGACAATTCTGCAACGCATGGCCCACCTTAAAGCCAGATCATGGTAATCTATGGTCATGATCTTTTGGGTGGGTCCCACTTGCAAATAAGGTGATCCAGACCATTCATCACCCAAGCTCTTATCTCGAGCACATTTTTGGCTATGACCCACCATGTTTTCACATACCAAAATGGACGGCTTAGATCATAGCATACATGGTAAAACTGTCATCCGCACGGTTTGGATCGCCCCACATTTCATCATGCCTCTTTACGTTGTATACGGGTTTTGATCCCATAGCGTGACTCCACCGTACATATGACTTGGAGCTGGGCCCACGTGATGTATGCCAGACATCCAAACCGTGCACAACAGGCGCCCTCTAGAAAAAGGGACGACCCAAAATCAACCGGATCCAGAACTCATGGTTCGGCTGGCCTGAATTTTGGAACGGTCGAATTTTTTATCTGTGTCTTCTCCAGGTGGGGCACATATAATGAACGGGTTGGATGGCACATAAACAACATTTTGGTCCCCAAACGAAAACCAACAGTCATCATCCCCTCTCCACATTTTCCTGTGGTGCTACTCACATGAACCATGGAGAGGGCTGATTTTTACGGCTCCATGCAAAGCCTTCATGGCCCACCTGATGAACGGATTGGATTTCTGGAAAACATCAATATGGGGGCCAAAGATTCGGACATTACCGTTACTGATGCATTTCTTTCTGTCAGGCGATCGCGGACCATGCCACGCCGAGCTCGACTGGCCCACCCGCTTAAAGATCGTCCGAGGAATCGCCCGAGGAATGGCCTTCCTCCACGTGGAGCTCTCAAACTCGGACATCCCTCACGGCAATCTCAAGTCCTGCAACATTTTCCTCGGCCCCGATTTCGAGCCTCTCCTCGCCGATTATGGCTTCTTCCCGCTGGTGGCCCCCACCGAGGCCACCAATGCCATGTTCGCCTACAAATCCCCTGAATCGCTCCAGTACCGCCACGTGTCACCCAAATCCGACGTGTACTGCCTCGGCGTCGTCATCCTCGAGATCCTCACCGGCAAATTCCCATCCCAATATCTCAACCATGGAAAAGGTGGGACCGACGTCGTGCAATGGGTCGTAACGGCCATATCCGAGAAGCGGGAGTGGGAGCTGTTTGACCCTGAAATATCCGGACCCGGGAAAGCAGACCCGACTATGGAGCGGCTCCTGCATGTGGGTGCTGAATGCGCCCAGCCCAACCCCGAGCAACGACCCGACATGAAGGAAGCCGTACGGAGGATCGAGGAGATTGCAGTCGAGGCCAGTTGCAACAAGGAACGGTCTGTAGGACCCGCCCCATCGTTGAAGGACGGATACGCCGACATTCCGGTGCCACAGTCCAACGCGGCGAACGTGCAGCAGCCCTCGTCGCGATCGACGACAGAGAACATCGGCCACCCTCCATCGCTGCAGCGGAACGGTGAGAGCTTTGTATTCGACATATCGTAACAAGGGTGCGGTGTGTGAGCGGCGATGTGGGCGGGGACCATAATCGGGTCTATCTATGATTCAGCCAGCTTGTTCACTAATCGGGTCCGAAATTTAGCCCCCCGACCCGACCCGACTGGGCTTACACTGGACTTTAATAGGAAATATTTTGTAAAACCTAGTCCTGGGCCTGGCCCATTTATTTATTTTGTGAAATTCAGACCTGGGCTCGGTCCTCGGGTCCAAGCCCGGCCACGTCGGTTGCCAGCCCCTACGTCCTTGCGGTCCAACTGCATGCATGAAAAAAGAAAAAAAGAAAAGGCTTTTCCTATTGGCGAGAAAAAAGAAAAAGAAAAAAAAAAATCTTCCCATGCAATGTAACATGTACCTGAGCTTTACATACAACCCATTTTTCCTGCCGATATTTTGGTTGTGTAAAGCATCCCAGCCGTTGAAAACGTGAGCCACGCTATAAATATCACCGTACGTGAAAATCAGATCAATCCACTCATAAGATGGGCCACACCTGCACATTGAGTTAGGGCATACGCTGATCTTTATGGTGCAGCCCACCTCTTGCAAGCCTTCAATGTTCCACAAGTAGCAGATTGGCTAGAAAGAGAGATGTATGTGAAAGTTCATGTACAACGTTGCATGGGAACGTTTATCTTTGGTTAAAAGACGAAAAAGACCTTGTATTTTTGTTGATAAACTAGGTCCTTCCCCAAGCTTACACCGCATGTGAGAAGGGCAGTTTAGTCCTTTCAAAGAATTTTGGGCATTTTAGGCATTAAAACGAGAACCCGAGCCAAAAGATGCCCTTGTCCTTTGTTAAAAAGATATGGGGTGGGTGGACTGACAACTTGGGGCGTTTTTCTGTAATTTTGGATAATTTTGTGTGCTGCTTGCAATTTTTCTTTGTAGTGAGGGGATTTCTGTAATTTTTTCTATCTTTTTTTTTTTTTTTCCTTGAAAATACATTTTAAGTCTAATATAATTTTCATTTTTCAAATTTGTGGGTGAGATGTGAGCTTTCCATGAGGTTGGAATAATGCTTAGATCTTGTACATGATAGAAGGCTCGGATCTTATACATGTGTCACATTATGGCACGTGCACCTTGTGTGTGGATGTACATGGTTCCCACACGCGAGTCGAAACAAGTCTTCATTTACTACCTTGGTATAACATGTATATAAAATAATTTTAATGGTGTAAGACTCATCCTTACTCTTTTACCCCTGATAAATTATTGTGATCATCTAAATATATATCTTTGTTTATTTTCTAATCAATTTAATTTTTATATAATAGGCCATCTATTCTAGGGTCAAAATGAAGGGTGTGGACAACCAACCATCAAATCTCTGGTCTCCCCTAGTAATTTCACTTTTGATAGAATTGTTCTTCAAATTTCTAAAAAATAAAAGAGTTATAGATAATATATATGAAGGTTAAATATTAGTTTGAGTGGGATACTTTCTTTTTTTTTTTTTTCGCCGCATGTCTTCCTTATTAGGCTATGCTTTTTTAAATGTGATTTTCATAACAAAGTTGTGCCTAATGCTTGACTCCAAATCACATTTAGTTTCGTTATTATGTAACCAGTTAATGGAAAGATGCCATGTGTCACCCTATCTTAAATACTCTCCATAATTGGACATGAAGGAACGATTGGATAGGATTCTCATGAATGTTTGAGCTTTACCTTGTGATGCATCCAAATCATGAGTCATGCACCTTGATTTAGTAGCATCCCAACCATCCATCATATTACATTTTATCCTATGATATAAGGATACCCATCATGCGTTGTTATCATTTGATGATTGATGTAGGGAATTGACACTTTCACTTATGTGTGAATCAAATGAAAATATGAAATTCACAAATGCAAAAGAAACACACAAAATAAAAAAGGCTTAAACCATATAATCAAACCACAATGCAAGATTTATATGAAAAATCCATTAAGGTGGAGGGAAAAATCACAAGGAAAATTCGAAATAAATCCATTGTGAAATTAAAGACTACAATATTTTTCTCAGGTCTTTTACCTAAAACTTGAGAGATTATAAGAGAAAAAACCTAATGCAAATTACTTCTTTGGAGCTTCAAGAAAACCAACATTCTTTCCATAAAAAATATTTTTCAAAGGAAGAAAAACCAACCTCAGAGAGACACCAAACTGCTATGAGTGTCAAATCAATGAAGAGAATAACCTCTGAGAATCTCCTCTTGAACACTAACTTCGGTACTAGGGAATCATATCTTTCTTTCTCTTCTCTCTTCTTTCACTTTTCACTCAACACATCTCTTTCAAGACTTCTAGGGCAAAAGCCCATTTATTTATTTTCGAATCAGTAGGGGATGTGCCCATTGTTGGAGTTAGTACCCTAGAAAACTAATGTGCACCATAATCCACTAGCCATGGAATGTGTTTGTGCATATATTAATTGTTGATCTTGATGACCCTAGGTCCTAGTTGGACATGTGTTATATACCTTAGATTTAAGGTTATATTTATGTTATATTCATTGGGTTATTTGAGGAGTACTCAATACATCATTTAGACATAGGAACTTGAGATTGGACATAGTGGTCATGGAGCAAGGAGGGTTGTGTTATATGGATCTCAGTACTCAGATGAATCATGATTGTCACATATGCATAAGACACATTTGTGGACATTGATCATGGAGATGTACATTCTCTTCTATGAGGGGATTGACTTGGGTCAGGATGGAGGTCTGCACCATTGGGAACTAATTGCAGGAGTGTGGGTATGTCATAGATATGAGATCTTGAAGTGAACTCTTGAACACTCACATTGGTGGATGAAAGTTCAAATCAACAGTATAGGGGCCCACTAACCTAGGCAATAATCATGTGATCAAGGAAATGAGTCCCACATTAATTAATCAATCTTTAGACCAGAGAATGTGTGAGGGTCTCATATCTTCATTGGGTAGCTTTAGTACACTTTACGAGGTTTCTCAAAGACCACTAAAAGTGAGTGATGTTGAGTATGTTTACCAAGGTTCATTGATTCTTACATGGGCTAATAAAGAATTCATTAGTTTTACCATGAGATTTATTTTAAAGCTAGATCTAATTAATTCAGGAAGTCATCAAGTCGCTTTTTCACTGGGCATATCACCTAAAAGGTTATAATTGACTTTTGAAATATTTTCAACCATCAAAATTTTATTTTAATCGCTAAAATTGCTTTGATCGTACTTAATAATGATCCGATGATTCACTTCATGATTAACATGAGATCTATATTATAGATGGATGACCTTGACAGTGAATGAATTAGATCATGTCTATATGCATAATGAAGGTGGATTGACAAACTTTTTTCACAATAGGTTTCATTGAAGTTTGTAGGCGGATGAGCACCATAGTGAGTGCACTTCCTGAAACCTTAACTTATCATTATTTATAGATTTTATTGCAGACGAGAATCCTGAGAGAGGAGAGAGAGCCCAGACATCTCCCCCGAACGTCTAGACCTTGTTAAAAGGAGAGAGAGAAGATTCACTCCATCTATATCTTCTTGCTTTTCTCTGTGGTTCGCTTGGGTGGATGGTCTGCATGCATCCTCGGCCCCTACCAAAGGACTTGCGTATTCTCAGGATCCCTTTATCTAGATAGATTGGGGAACTATTTAACTCAGGAGATCGGCGTCGATGGATCCATAGTACTATCATAGACATTGTGTCCTGGTATGATCATGACAATTCATATATTATTGTACTTTTAGAAATTTGATATTACTACAATTAGGGCATCCTAGGATGGATCCCTTGATCAAATTTGTTTTATACATAATTCCGCTATGCGTGTAGGCCAAGGACCTACTAGTTTCCACTCTGTGTCAATCGAATTCCTAAATTGGGAGATCTAACCTATTGAAGTTGGTCCATTTAGGCGTGTTCTTTCTAGATCTGAATTTTGAGTGGTTTGATTGATCTTGTTATTATAGTCCTTTTGTGATGGTTTTTACACATAATAAGTTATATTTATTACCCTTCTTATTGGTACCCTTTAGATTGCTTGGATGGGCCATTGATGGATGGTGATGATTTATTTTCATGTTATGATGGTTCTCATCCATTTGATGAGATGGATCACCATACGTGGTTGTTTAACATGGGGATAGTCACATCATCTTTAATCCTATGCAATCCATGTTAGTAGACTCGGATTCATCAACCAATGTATGATCTCGTGAGATCTACATCGTTGATCCATGGACCAATCTATTCTATCCATGGACATAGTTTTGGAGTTAAGAGGAGGCTTAAGAGAATGCATTTTAGGGCAAGAGGAGAAGATTAAACGGACGGATGGGGCCCACATGCCTTTAGTGGGGCCAATTATACAAACATGTATGGTCTCCTACATGCGTCTAGGGTGCCATACAATACCCCTCTTCCGAAATTGGATTGCGTACTGAGTTACTCAGTATGCTCTTATCGTACTGAGTAAACTCTGTTGGGCCCACCGTGAATGCATGTGGTTTATCCACGAGTCCATTCATTTTCCTAGATCATTTTAGGAGTTCAACCCAAAATTTATGCATATACAAAGATCAAGTGGACCATATCATAGGAAAAAGTGGAAGTATTGATTTCCACCGTTGAAAACTTTCCAAGGCCCCCAGTGATGTTTATTTGTCATCCAACCTGTTCGTAAGATCAGACAAACATGGATGAAGGGAAAAAAAAAATATTAGCTTGATCTAAAACTTCGGTTGCCTCCAAGAATTTTTCAACGATAGATGTTCAATTCACATTGTTTCTGGTGGTGTGGTCCACTTGAGGTTTGGATATGCTCCATTTTTGGGATAAAGACCTAAAATTATGTGCTAAAAGAGATGGACGGAGTAGATATAATGCATGAATGACAGTGGGGTCCACAGAGTTTACTCAGTATGCAAATCGCTTCCCTCTTCCCCTATGTAAGTTATGCTCTCTCTCTCTCTCTCTCTCTCTCTCTCTCCTCCAACTGGGCTATTGCCTTATTGAGAAGTCATGTTTGATTATTGTTGATGCATTTTTCCGGCAGACCCTCTATGGTGCTTTTCCTTTGAACCTGCACAACTAGGGGTAAGAGACAAAGGAGGCCCTAGTTCATTCAGGGGACTCTCTGATGCCTAAGTTAGGCTCGTGGTCTAAAAAAGGATCTCCAGAAAAGAGATCAACGTGATCTCTAGGGTATTTGTGAACGTACCTCTTATTAAAATGTGTCCCTATATATATAGGGAAGAAAAAGTCCTGCCGTAAGGGGGTTCTTTCCGATTGTCTTGGAGATTCGGCATGATCTGAGATCTTCCTGAGATCATAGGATCCTGAGATCATCGGAATGTGATCTTATCTCTTAAGATCTTAGGAGAGATCTGTGGATCTTTCAAGGATCCTCTAGATGATAGCTCAACTTTGGGTTGGATTTAAAGCGGGAGCTGTCCTGGATGGTTCTGCAATCCTTGTTGCTTGATTTCTGAGCTCTTTTGACTCTGCCGTGGGAGTGATATTGAATCATGACAGATCTTTGACCCGGCTGTGGCCGGTCTATGACTGTCTTATACCTGATCTTCGACCGATCTATGGCTGATCTACAACTGAGCTATGGCTGATTTCTGATCGTCCTGTGACTGGTCTATAGTTGACTTATGATCGGTCTGTAACCGAGCTATGGTCGGTCTGTGACTGATTTGTGGCCGAGCTATGGTCGATCCGTAATTGACCCTTAGTCGACCCATGAATTAGGTCGGCCTCTCAGCCTCTATTAGCTTTTAGGGTCCTCGTGTTGGCGTTACCCTTCTTGGAGGCCAGTCTGCTCTTGCGTATGGAGGTCGTATTAGGCTCGGACCATAATAGGCCCGGGCCGATAAAGAAGAGTTGGTCCATTCCATAAGCTGACTTTCGGATTGATATATTTTTCCCCAACAATTATAATTACAAAATTTACTAATTTGTTTTACCCATGTTATTTTCTAAATATTAGAATTTTATGTGGGATATATATATATATATATATATATATATATATATATATATATATATATATATATATATATATATATATATATATATATATATATATATATATATATATATATATATTTGTGGGGCCCACTTAAGAAGTATGGTGTGTAGGAATGTGGGGCCTTGGTTTGGGCTGATGTGGGGTGGACCCCACACCCTTGGTGCCTTTGCAATTGCATGGGGCTCGCTTGTTTTAAATGCCTGAGCATCCAGCATTGGACCTTACTACACAACGGGCTTGTGGCCCATTTTTAGCCTATTACAGGGCAACTGACTTGTGGCCCATTTTTAGCCTACTTTTTGCGATCTAATGTGCAAATTGAACCATTCATCTGAAAGTACTTGTCGATATCTTGTATGTCTTAATGGACATCAGATGACTAAGATTTAACTGAAAGAAATAAAACTATTTGGGTGCATGCATCCTACTATCTTTAATGACGCCTGCTAGCTTATGGCCCACTTTTAAGCTATTTATGGTACTCTTTGGAACATTTTAACTGATGATATTGTAGTGACTAGCATCAGCTTCGAAACATGGGGTCATTTGCGTAGATCAGAGTTCGGATCGTGAAGTTATGGACTGACAATATCGACTCTCCGGTGATCAAGCGATGACACGTATTAGGTGGACTATATTTCAAGATCTAGGTATTAGATTGAGATAAATTTTTTTAGTAATGTTTTGGATATGTACATCGAGATGGACAGATTGGATCAGACAGCTTGTGTTTAAATCTCCCCAAAAAAAATCCCGGACCGTCGATTGTTTTATGTTGCCTAGAAATAAATTGTTTTAATCAGATCGATTAGATTAGGCCTAAGCTTGTACATTGGTCCAATTAGCATATCTTGCATACATCTATCTTCTTAGATTGATTAATGGGGTGCTTGATCATGGATATTTGATTAGATGAGTCAATTGACCTTGTTTGATTAATTTTGGATACTTGGTCATTGCTGATCATGTGCATGTTTCTTATAATTCATGTTGATCCTCGATTAGTTGATCACATGTCTAGCTCATGATGATCGTGTGGGGCCCTTATTTCAAAGAGCCCACCTATGGAATCATAAAATCTTTTGGTTACAACCTGAGTCACGCTGGGTGGATTGATGGATTAATAATCTCGCCTTAGACAATGCGTGGTGTGGTAACTAAAGTGGCCATTTCTCTCTTTTTGGAGAACATTGTGTGATGGATGGCCTCGAATGCCATGGGAAAGTGTTATTCCTTGTAAGGATGCCTTCAGATGGTAAAGATTTGACCTTTAATGATCGAATTTGTCTAAGGAAGATTTTGAACCATTGGATCTTTTAGGAATGATCTCATTCATTGAATATTAGATCAGTGTCTAACGCACGAAATATGATGCAGTGGGGACAACATAGAGTTTATGGAGTGTCCCTGTACGTAATGTAGTCATGCTCTACCCACCGACAATAGAGTTAAAGTTTACTCTAGCTTTGATACCATGTTAAAACATCAGAGCTGCATTTTATTTTTATGAAATTATATATATATATATATATATATATATATATGGGAAAAGGTATTATACGCTCAACCATATGTTACCTTCCATACGGCCGAGAGCTAGCACTATACTAGCAGTCGAATGACGAAAGTTTCAAAGGAACGGTGAGATTTTATAGGAAGAAATGTGAGATTTTATAGGTGAGTGGAGAAACAAAACTGGTGAAACTGGCTCTCTCTCTCTCTCTCACATATATTTCCTACGAAAAGCCTCCACATGAAGGTCCTGCCCTAGAAACCTAGGTAGGGCTCATCATGGGGTTTTTTGAGAAATCCACCCCGTCCATCCGTTTTTCCCATATCATTTTAAGTTATGATCCAAAAAACGAGTCAGGTCTAGGGATCAAGTGGACCACAAGTTGGGGATTGAACATCCACCATTAAAAACTTCTTAAGAGATGAAGAATTTTAAGATCAATCTAATATTTGTGTTTTCACTTCATCCACATCTACGCGACCTTTTGAATAGGTTGGATGGTAAAAAAAAACATCATGGTGGCCCTTAAAAAGATTTCAACGATGGGTGTCATTATCACTACAGCTTCAATTGGTGTTTAGTGTGGTCCATTGGAGTTGTGGACATGCTTCATTTTTAGGATCATAACTTAAATTAATATGAGAAAAGCAATGAACGACGTGGATATAACAATTACATCACGTTGGCCCCCACAGAGCCCTGCCGGACAGATTACCGGGTAGGACGCAATCCCTATCCTCTTTCTTTTGCGTCAGTGCGGAACAACCGGAAATGAATTGGCTATTCCCCTGCCACTAGCAGGGTGGTGATGGTCGATACTCTATGGGCCCCACCATGATGTATGTGTTTCATCCATGTCGTTTATTTATTTTTACATATCATGTTATGGTTTTATCCCAAAAATGAAAGGGATATAGATCTCAGGTGGACCACACCATAGGAAAACAATAGTAATTGTATATCCACCAGTAAAATCCTCCTAAGGCCCACTGTACTGTTTATTTGACATCCAATCTGTTGATTAGGTCATACAGACATAGATGAAGTGAAAAAACAAATATCATCTTGATCCAAAACTATTTTGGGTCCCAAAAAGTTTTTAATGGTCGACGTTCAATCAACATTGTTTCCTGTAATGTGGTCCACTTGAGATTAGGATATACCTTATTTTGGTCTCATATCCGAAAATGATCTAGAAAAATAGATGTACGGCATGAATGAAACACATACATCATTGTGGGGCCCACATGACCACCCGCCAGGGAAATCAGATTGCGTACTTCGTTACTTGGGCCCACCTTGAATGTAAGTGATCTATCCACACCGTCCATTCGTTTTTCCGTCTAATTTAAGAGGTTGAGACCAAAATTGAAGCATATCCAAAGATCAAGTGGACCATACCACAGGAAGCAGCGGAGATAATGATTTCCACCATTGAAACCTTGCTAGGCCCCACAGTGATGTTTAATTTTCATTCAACCTGTTCATAAGATCATAAAGACATAGATTAATGGGAAAAACAAATATAAGCTTGATCCAAAACTTCTGCGGCCCCCAAAAAATTTCTACTGTAGACGTTCAATTCAACTATTTCCTATGGTGTGGTCCATTTAAACATTTTATATATTTCATTTTTAAGCTCTACCCTTGAAATTATTTGGTAAAATGAATGGATAGAGTGGATATAATAAATAAATCATAGCGGACCCCACAGAGTTTATTCAGTACGCTAAGTGTAGTGAGTTACTATACAATCCGTACTCACTACGCAATCCGCTTCCGGTGGTAGGGAGTAGCCAATCTGTTTCCGAAACAAGCCTATTTGATGGACGCGGGTTAGATACCGAAAGGTTGAGTAGCGATTCCGCTACTAAAGTGACGTCACTAAGTTTTGTAGGCCCCACTATGATGTATCTGTTGTATCCACATCGTCCATCCATTTTGAGATATCATTTTACGGCATGAGCCAAAGAATGAGGTAGATAGAAATCTATAGTGGACCCCACCATAGAAAATAGTGGGGAGAGTGATTCCCAAAATTGAAACTATCCTAAGGCCCACCATAATGTTTATTTGAAATCCAACCCGTTCAAAAGTTAAAAAAGTCATGAAAGAATGGAAAACACAAATATCAGCTTGATCTAAAACTTTTGTGGCATTTACAAGTTTTTAATGGTGGGCGTCACTGTCCCATTGTTTTCTGTGCCGGGGTCCACTGGAGCTTTGGATTTAACTCGTTCTTTGGATATTGCCCTAAAATGATCTCTCCAAGTGGATGGAAGGAGTGGATACAAAACACACATTATAATGGAGCCCACGGAACTTGGTGACGTCACCTCAATAGTGAGTCTCGCTACTCAGCGCATCATTATCTAATCCGCATCCCTGTTCGACGGAAGCAGGTTGCGGAATAACTCACTACCCTTAGCGTACTGGGTAGACATTGTGAGGTCCACCATGATTTATGTATCTAATCCACTCCGTCCATCCATTTTACCATATGATGTTAGGTCTTGAGCCCAAAAATTAATCATATAAAATGTTCAAATGGACCACACCACATGAAACAGTTGAATAGAACATCTACTGTTAAAAAATTTCTTGGGGCCCACGGAAGTTTTGGATCAAGCTTATATTTGTTTTTTCTCTTCATTCATGTCTGTATGATCTTATGAATAGATTGGATGACATATAAACATCACTATGGGGCCTAACATGATTTCAATGGTTGAAATCATTATTCCCACTGTTTCCTGTGATACGATCAACTTGAGACTTGGATTTGGTTCAATTTTAGGCTCAACCCCTTAAATGATACAGAAAAACGGATGGACAGGGTGGATTTCTCAAAAAATCCTACGGTAGGCCCCACCCAGAATTCTAGTGCATTACTTAATGTAAAGGCTTTTGCATAAAATATTCCGAGTCATATTTTCATAACCGGTTTTATCAGTTTTGTTTCTCCACTTATTCTCTAAAATCTTATCGTTGGGTTGAAATTTTTAACATCCGACCGCTTGTGTGTTGCCAGCTCTCGACTGCATGGAAGGTAACATATGGTCGAGCTTATAGTACCTTATATATATATATATATATATATATATCTATATATATATATATATATATATATATATATATATAGGGAAAAGGTACTATGCACTCTCTCGACTGCATGGAAGGTAACATATGGTCGAGCTTATAGTACCTTTTACATATATATATATATATATATATATATATATATAGGGAAAAGGTACTATGCACTCGAGCTGATGGGACCGTCCCATGAGGTCGAGCTATGTGGGCCCCACCGTGATGCGTTTCGAACATCTACCTCATCAGTCAGATGCACCATTCCATCGTGGGCCTAGGTCTCAAAAATCAAGTCAATCCGTGACTTGTGTGGGCCACACCACGTACAGAAGTGGGGAGGGGTCGTGCACCATTAAAACATTCATAATCATTTTTTGGGCCCACCGAGATGTGGTTTGCTAATCCAGCCCATCCATTATGTGTGTCCCACTTGGATGAGGGTTCAGACCAAGTTTTAGAAGCATTCAAAACTCAGGTGGGCCCCACCAAGTGCTTTTATATGTTTTTGGCATGTCTTCACATGATTTTAGATGGTATGGCCCACCTGAGTTCCATATACGGCTGATTTTTGGGATATCCCATAATTTAGAGGGGACCCATCAAATGCACGGTGTTGATGGTCGACACGCATCACGGTGGGGCCTACACAGCTCAACCTCACGGGAGCTTATCGTGTGGTCGAGCGCGTAGTACCTTTTCCCATATATATGAGAGACTTGAGATTATAAGAGATCCTAACCCATATAGATATTGTTATCATATGAAATGTTATAATTTACTATGATTAACCAAATCTACCCTATATACCCCCACAAAATGCTCGCATCATCCCCACTTTTTCTAATTAGTGTTGGCCCACCTGAAATTTGGATCCCTGTGATTGTTGGGCATGAGCTGGCACTAATGATTGATGGATTTGAATGTGATCACATCCGTTACTGTAAGGCCCGGCAGCTCTTTGCCCTAGGAAAGTTGGGTATGGTCCACCTTGTTGGACACAACAAACCAACGCTCAGGATTACCCGATCATGGGCTACACTTCAGAATGAAAAGCCGCTTATACTTCGGTGGCGGGTCATATGAATGATATACCTGCATAATGTTTGGCCTTTTCCAGAGTAAATGAGAACCGTTCCTCTCTCTCTCTCTCTGTCTCTCTCTCTCGTGGCCCTCTATTTTCTCCCGACCCATTGAACGGTTGGAATTCTTCCAGTCAGAGAAATTTTCAGCTCATAGGCCATCCAACTCGAGGCTGGTAATATCAACGGTTTGAATCACTTAATCATGGCCCAACTTGGCCCCACATGGTATAATACATCGAGGTTTGCCAAATCGTGTAGAGCCGTGCATTCATGAAAGGAAAACACGTCATTAGATCTGAGCTTTCCATAAAGTTGGATAAAGATGGCTCGACCCTCTAAAACATCGGGCTATTTAATTCTTCACGTGGGCCGCAGCATGCAAAAGTAAATGGACGGCTAAGCTTCTTTTCTAGCCATTCATTTTGGTTTGATATGGGGTGGCCCATCTAAGGTGTGTAATGGCCTGATTTATATGCTAAAAGATCTGAACAATGCAGCTCACCTAACGGAAAGCTCAGATCTCACGCACGTTTCACAAACGGTGACACATGCACCTGCGTGTGAAGGTCTACGGGTCCAGCACGCGCGTGTGGAATTAACAAACCTGTAATTCGCTCTATCAATAAGGTGTACGGATCCAACACGCGTGAGAAGTTTTGTGAGGCTAATATTTTTGTGTTTTCAGTTTATCGCAGTGTGAATGACCCGATGGACGGTTAGGATGGCACATAAACATTAAATGAATCCGTGAAGGTTTCAACGGTGGGCATTTTCCTGTTGTGTGGCCCACTTGAATTTTAGATCTACCTAATTTCTGGGTATAATCTAACATGAGCTGGCAGAACGGATGGACGGGGCGGATTTCTAGTGGTCCATCTAGCTTTCGACCACAGGAGTTTCCAAGCAATCCACATATTTGGGGCCCACCGTGATGTTTGTAAGACATCCACACTCTCCATCCTTTTTCTAGCTCATGTTATGATATAAAGATAAAAAATGAAGCGGATCCATAACTCAAGTGGGCCACGCAACAGGAAATAGTGAGGCTGAGCAGTTACTGTTGAAACATTTTTGGGGTATCAGGCTATTTATTTATTTATTTTTGTGTTTTAAGTTCATCTCAGTGGGAATGACCTTATAAACGGTTTAGATGGCACATAAACATCAAGATGAACCCCAGGAAGGTTTCAAAATTAGGCATTTCCCTCCCCATCTTTTCCTACCGCGTGGCCCATTTGAGCTTTGGATACACCTCATTTTTTAGCTCATGTCTTATTATGAGGGGTTAAAACGGATGGGCGGTGTGGATTTCCCACAAAGGGTGGGTCGCGCCTGATGATGTAGTGCCCTGATCCTACACACGTGTGACCGCGAGTATGATTGGGAACTGGATTGCGTACTGAATAACTTAGTACTAAATAAATTATGTGGGGCCCACAGTGACTTATGTGTCTTATCCATTCCGTCCATCAGTTTTACCATATCATTGTACGGAATTTCCCCAAAATTAAAGAATATCCAAATCTCAAGTGGACCACACCACAGGAAACAATGTGAATTGAACCCCTACCGTTGAAAACTTCTTCGTGGCCCACAGAAGTTTTGGATCAAGCTGATTTTTTTCCCTTCATCCATATCTGTGTGACCTCATGAACAGGTCAGATGACAAATAAACATAACTGTCGCCCCTCTGAAGGTTTCAAGGGTGGACATCATCATCCCAACTTGTTCCTGTGGTGTGGTCCACTTGAGCTCTAGATGTAATTCAATTTTAACATCATGAACTAACATGAGCTGTAAAAACAGATGGACGGTATGGATAATACACAGATATCCACGGTGGGCCCCACCGAATCTACTCTACTCAGTACGCAATCAGCTTCCATGGTTGCCATGCAACCGACCTCTGACTCAAAAGCCATTCTAGTTTCTTTGGCAGATGAGTCAGACTCTATTTCTTCACTGCTAAGAATACAACACCACTTACTAGCAATAACAAAAGATAATGGAGATTCTCTGTCTATAAAGGCCTACTCTCTCTCTCTCTTTTCCATCAAAGGCCCACTCACTGAAACAGAGGAAGAGAGAGAGAGAGAGAGAGAGAGAGAGAGAGATGGCCGAAATTATAGCGACTGCCAACGGTGATTTCCACGACTTGAAGTCGCTTCTGTCCGCCAAGGACAGGGACTATCTTGTCCAGAAAAACGGCGACCAGGTACGATTAATTCCCCATCTATAGTAATACTTACGCTATGGGTGTTTCACACTTACATCATTCTCCTCTCATTTCGGTATTGTGAGGTTCGGAAAATCAATCGAATCGACACCATGTTCGTGAATGAATGCAATGTTGAAGATGGTGTCTGAATTACACATTCATTGAGAAATTTCATTACAATATGTAGAGATTTACAGTATCAATTCACATTGGAGAGGAGAGATTTCTGCTAATTTGGTAGTTGTACAATTACATTTTTTAGTAAATAGAGATTTTGTTGTGCTATGAGCTGGATGTTGGTTCTTTAAGAGATGGTTTAATAGTTAGTATTCACTAACAGGTTATTTGAGTTGAGTTCTGTTTGGCAAACAGCCACAACAAATTGCAATGTGGAAGCATCTATTAGTTGTAGTTGCGTTGTGGGTGTTTCTCATGGTTCGCTCATTTTGGTGTTGTATGGTTGAGAATCAATCAATGTATAGCATGTTGGTAGTTTTTACTAGTGAAAGATTTGAGTTCAGTTCTGTTCGGCTAACATCGACAAGGAATTGCAATGTGGAAGCATCTATAGTAGTACTTGCACTATAGGCGTTTCCAACTAGATCATGCTCTGCTCATTTTGATGTTGCAAGGTTGAAAATCAATCAATGTATAGCATGTTGTTAGTTTTCACTAATAAAACATTTGAGTTCTGTTTTGTTCGGCTGACACCCACAACGAATTGCAATGCAGAAGAATCTATAGTAGTACTTGTACTATAGGTGTTTCTCACTAGATTATTTTCCACTCATTTTTGTTTTGTAAGGTTGGTGACCCAGGTATGGACGTGATGAGGTTGAGCACTGTCTTCCTCGAAGGGATAACTATTCCGAATTCACGGAACTACTCTGGATTCCTCGCATAGATACCTCGAATCCACGAGGAAAATAAGAAAATAGAAATAATTCTAAAAATTTATAAGAAATTGATTGATGATTAAAAACGAGCAAAATAGTAACATAAACCTAGGAAGAAGTTTCAGAATCATACTTTAACTAAAACACATAGAAATCATGACTTACTATAAATAGTAAACTTACTATTTATAGACGGTCGTGATTCATACTAATCATCACATTTTCGGCCAAAAATAGTGTCTTATTTGGCCCAGCTATGTGATTCTCCTAATTATTCTACGTACTTTTCATATTGGACGCAACTTCTAAAGCCCAACAACTGTTGATTTGATGCTATTTGCAAATTCAGCATGCACAACCCGGTTGGGTGGTTAAAGTAGCTCACCCTATTCCAAAATCATATACAACACATTGGATAACTCATTCTGGTTTGTGAGATACTCCCGTTTTAAGCTTTTGACGGTCCGGATCACTTCTGCCTCCAATTGGGCCTTTTTTGATCCATCTTGGCCATGAAACAGTTCACGACTCACTCTACATTAGTAGGGAATCAATCTATTTATACCATTTTGTTAATCTTCACTAGCAAAACATTTGAGTTGAGTTCTGTTTGGCGAACACCTACTACAAATTGCAATGTGGAAGCTTCAACGTAGTACTTGTGCTGAAGGTGTTTGGGACTAAATCATTCTCTTCCCATTTCAGTGTTTGGGACTAAATCGTTATCTTCCCATTTCGGTGTTGTACGGTTAGTTCTGTTTGGCGAAAATTCACAACAACTTGCAACGTGAAAGCATCTATAGTAGTAGTTGCCATATGGGTGTTTCGAACAAGCTAATTCTCCTCTCATTTTGGTGCTGTAAGGTTAAAAAAAAATCAATTGATTGTACCATGTTGTCATTTAAGTTCAATTCTGTTTGGCAAACACTCACAACAAATTGCAATATGGAAGCATCTTTACTAGTGGTTTCCCTGTGGGTGTTTCACACTAGATCATTCTCCTTTCATTTTGGTGTTGTGAGTTTGGGAAAATCAATTGATTTACACCATGTTGTTTATATTCATTAACAAGTCATTTGAGTTCAGTTCTGCTTGGTGAACACCCACGACAAATTGCGTCGAAGCATCTATAGTAGTGCATGCGCTATGGGTGCTTTGCATTAGATCATTCTCCTCTCATTTTGGTGTTGTAAGGTCAGGAATGAATCAATTAATACATGTTTGTTGTTGGTATTCACCGACAAATCACTTCAGTTTTGTCTGAGAACACCCACAACGAATTGCAAAGGTGGAACACCAATTTCTACCATGCACATATCTGATCTTGATTTTGGGCAATTTCAGGTGAAACTTGCCAATTTGGATGGGAAGATTGTCGCGCTCTATTTCTCAGCCTCACAGAGCAGTCCATGCCAGCGGTTCTTCTCAAATTCCATCGAAATATATCAGGAGCTCGCCGCAAAAGGCGATTTCGAAGCCATCTTCATTTCACGCGACAAAGATGAGAAATCTTTCAATGAATACTCCTCCAAAATGCCGTGGCCCACCATCCCATTTTCGGATTCGACCACCCGCGACCGTCTGATCGAATTGTTCCAGGTGAAAAAGATTCCCCGCCTTGTGATTCTCAATGGGGAGGGGAAGATCCTGAGGAAGAATGGTGTTTCAGTCATCACGGAGTATGGAGCGGATGCGTATCCTTTCACAGAAGAGAGGTTGGAAGAGCTGAGAGAGGAAGAAGAGAATGAGAAGAAAAATCAGACGTTGAGATCTTTCCTGGTTTCCCGCTCCCGCGACTTTTTGAATTCAAATGATGGAAACAGGGTAAGTAGATTTCCTCTCGACATGCGTGCTGTGTGGATGATCTGGACCATCCATTATTTTCATGTGTGGCATACTTGGTTTTTGAACGGTCTGATCTTTTGGTCAGATAATGTAGACAGCGATTTCCATGTGATAAGCCACATAGGTGTTGTAGACATGTTCTCAGTTTATACACTTGGCAGCGTGTAGACGTGCTTGTAAAGTGATGTAGGTGGGCCACCCTGTGAGATTATCTAACGTCTCCATGGGTGGGTCCCATCTTGTAGAAGGGATGTGGCGGGGGAAACGAATTGGCTACTCCCCCTGCCACGAGCCCCGTGGCTGGTGGTCGGTGCTCTGTGGGCCACACCATGATGTATCTGTTTCATCCATTCCGTTCATCCATTTTTACAGATTATTTTATGGGCGATATACAAAAAATTATACCACGCCACAGGAAAACAATAGTGATTGGATATCCACCATTAAAATCTTCCTAAGCCCTACTGTACTGTTTATTTGACATCCAATCTGTTGATTAGATCATACAGGCCCATATGAAGGAAAAAGCAAATATCATCTTGATACAAAACTTTTATGGCCCCAAAAGGTTATTAATGGTTGACCCTCATTCAACACTCTTTCCTGTAATGTGGTCCAGTTGAGATTGGGATGTATCTCATTTTTGTTCTCATAGGATAAAATGATCTGGAAAAATATATGTACGGCATGGATGAAACACTTACATCATTTTGGGGCCCAAAGAGCACCCACAATCAGCCATTGGCTGGTGGCAGGGGAAGTAGCCAATCCGTTTCCTGTGGCGGGAGGGATTCGGTAGTGACCCTTCCGGTACCCAGGTCGGCACTGGCTGAGTGGTGTGGGACCCACAGTGATGTATATGTTTTCTTCCTGCCGTCCATCCATTCTTTCCAGCCATTACTGAGGCAGATCCAAATCTCGAATGTGCCACACCATGGGAAAAAGTGGTGATTGAAGGTGCACCATAAGACCTTGGGAGCCACACAAGTCTTGGATTAAGCTATATTTGTGTTTTCCCTTAGTCCAAGTCCGTGTGATCTTATCAACAGATTGAATAGAAAATAAACATTACAGTGGGCCTCATGTAGTTTTTAGTGATGGGTGTTCAATCACCACTGTTTCTTGTGGTGTGGCCCACTTGAGATTTGGACCTATCAAATTTTTAGGGTTGTGGCCTAAAATGATCTGGAAAAATGGATGAACAGAAGATAAAACATATACATAACAGTGGGGACCACAGCACCGCCTGTACCAAGATCACCACCGAATCCAGGTCGGATGCGGTGATGACGACACTATCTGCGCCAACATGCCGTCCATTCATTTTGAAAGCTTATTTTATGGCATGGGTCCAAAAAGGAGGAAGATTCATGGCTTGAGTTACTCACACCATAGGAAACAACCGTGACAATGACCCATCACCGCTGATGTTTATTTGCCATCCAACCTATTCATTAGGTCACATATACCTGGATGAAGGGAAAACATAAATCTCAGCTTCATCCAAAAATTTTAGGCCCCACAAGATTTTCAGCGGTAGGCATTGAATCCCATTTACTTTCCTGTGTAGTCCTTACTGTGTTCTGTGGTGTGATCCACTTGATTCTTTGATCCGATTCATTTTGGGCTCCTATTCTAAAAAGATCTTTCAAAATAGATGGACGGCTTGGATAAAAACACATATATCACGGTGGGCCCCAAGAACCTCTGACAGGCCCGTCCGTCTTTAACTAGGTCCGGTGTAGGGGTACCCAATCCGCGCCGTTCTGCATTTCAGCGGGACAGGACGAGTTGCCTGTGGTCCGACCACCCCTCCCGTTGTAAGCTATGAGGGGCCCACTGAGATGTCCATGATAAATCCACCCCGTCCATTGGTTTCTCCAACTCATTTTGGGCACAATCCGAAAAATTAGCCGGATCTAAACCTTAAAGAGTACCACGCCACAAGCAATATTGGGCATGGAAAGCACACCATTGAAACCGTTCTGGGGCCCACCATGATGTCTACCTGCCATCCAAACCGTTCACAAGTCATTCTAACTGGATGAACTGAAAACACAATTACCCCGATCCAAAACTTTAATGATCTTGACGGTAGGCATTCCATCCCCACTGTTTCCTGTAGTGTGGTGCAGTTGAGTTTTGGATTCGTCTCATTTTTGAGATCATTACCTAACATAAGATCTAGAAACTTACTGACGGTGTGGATTTCTCACAAACATCTCAATGAACGGCCCACGTAGCTTCCCTCTTTAGTGCAAGTTGGAACTATTCATTTCGGGGCCTCTTTATCAATGGCAAAGCATGCAACCTGCCGTCCCTTGCAAAACATGTATGGTTAGGATCATCCCATCTATACCCGAGTGGGGCCCATTTACGCCAGAGGTCTGGCCCATCACAACGTTAGCATTTTCAAATGTATCTAACACAACCTTGTTTTGCATTAGGTCCCAGTCTCTGATCTTGAAGGTAAGATGGTGGGCCTCTATTTCTCATTGAGCTCTTTGAAACCATGCCGCGAATTCACTACAAATCTCATTGAAATCTACGGGCAGCTGAAGGAGAGAGAAGAGAATTTCGAGATCGTTCTCATCTCTCTCGACAACCAACATCAATCCTTCAAAGAAGAGTTTGAGAGAATGCCATGGCTTGCATTGCCATTCATGGACAAGGGCCTTTCTAAGCTGATCCGCTACTTCGATCTCAAGACACTTCCTACACTTGTAATTATCGATACCGATGGAAAGACGCTGCATTCCAACGCTGTTAAGATGATCGAGAATCATGGAATTCAAGCATATCCATTTACAGCAGAGAGGTTGGCTGAGCTTGTGGAGATAGAGAAATCATGGTTAAAATCTCAGACGTTGGAATCGCTTCTCGTGTCTGAAGAGAGAGATTTCGTTATAGGTAAAAGAGGTGTCAAGGTAAGAATCAAAAGCTTATAGGTGTGGTTCATGTCGCATGTGCGAGATCTGGATTGTTCATCAGGTGGGGCTCCCCCAAAACACATGCCCTGGTGTACTCATCACACTCATTTGGCAAAGTATAGGGTGTTAGTTATTTTGCTCATTTTGTGACGCAAGGAGGGACGTGATGAGGTCGATCACTGTCTTACTTTTCGAATAACTACTTTAAATCCACAAAGCTCTCTTAACCATTGCATAGAATTCATGACCGATAAAAAATAGAAGTAATTTTTAAAGAACTTGAAATAAATTGATTGGATAAAAAATTAAAGTAATTTCTAATGAACTTGAAATAAATTGATTGATGATTTTTAAAAAATGAAATTACAATCCTTTAAATAATGAGCTCAACCATAGGACTGAGTTTAGACTTCTTTTTTTTCCCTTTGGGTTAGCTCGTTAGTACACACTCATGTTAGTGCACACACTCCTATGTTAGTCACCCCCACTAGGGATCGATACCAAGGTATCTCCACTGAGTTTAGACTCTAACCCTAAGTCAAACACCCTAAAAACGTGACTTACCATTTATATACTTATATACTGTCCCAATTCCTATCAGACTTCACGGTTTTTGGCCAAAAATAGTAAATGTCCAATTTGGCCTAACCAGGTTATTCTCCCAATTTTTCTTAGCCCTTTTCATGTTGGACACCTTCTACAACTCAAAGGATCAAAAGTAAAAACTAAAATAAAAGGGACTTTTGACTGTGTATTTAATAGAATTTTGCAAATCCGGCGTGGCAATCCAGCGTAATGGGGTTGGTTTGCTAAAGTAGCTTCTTCTAGCCTAATATTATATACATGATATGTCAAAAAACTCATCCCGGTTTGTGAGATATGAACTGTTTTAAGGTTTTGACGGTCAGGATCATTTTTACCTCCAATTTGACCTTCTCTGGTCCATCTTTGCCATGAAAGTATCCGTGCCCCATCGACATCATTTTATGTGTGGTCCACTACCCTCTGGATGAGCGGACCAGTCTGTATTTTGAGGCAGGGCATGTTTACATTGGGCCCCACCTGATGAATGGCCTCACACGTATGTCACATTGGTACATGTGCTGCCGATCTCTTCTTCAATCTGTCTCTGACACTAGGCCTCTAGCTATGTGGATGGGGATTGCCTATGTACTTTGATCCAAAGGTTCGGCAGCCCCAATAAATGGCAGGCATTCAATCTCTTTGTTTCCTGTGGTGTGGTCCACTTGACCTTTGGATCTGCTTCATTTTTGAGCTCGTGCCTAAAATAATCTGGCAAAACAAGATGAACAGCATGGATTAAACACATCACGGTGGACCCCACGGAGTCATATCAATGTTGACCTGGTCTCCAGCCAATCCGCATCGAAGCTAGACACAACTTCATGAACCATGTAAAATGGTGAACCATATCACCGTCTGATCAAGATTAGTGGGTCATAATAAGTGGGACCCACTTGTTTCTGCTTCCCTTAAACTTCAAACCGAGTTGGGAGGGCAAGGTTCACTGACAATGAGTCTTTGCTGTTGGTGTCTAATTCCAGATGTTTGTAATATGAACTAAGGAGAGAGCTCAAACCTTTGTATTGATTCATCACATTGTTTGATTGTGGCCCAGGTTCCAGTGGCCGACCTTGTTGGGAAACACATCCTCTTATACTTCTCGGCGCAATGGTGCCCGCCCTGCCGTGCTTTCTTACCGAAGCTGATCAAGGCCTACCATGAGATCAAGGCCAAGGATGACGCCTTTGAAGTGATCTTCGTCTCCAATGATAGCGACGAAGCCTCCTTTGATGACTTCTTCTCAGAAATGCCTTGGCTGGCACTCCCTTTTGGCGATGGGAAGGGACCGTCCTTGATGGGCACATTCCAAGTATCCGTAATCCCAACGCTCATCGCGATCGGGCCCACTGGCAAGATGATCACCAAGGAAGCTAGGGACCTTATTAAGGTCCACGGCCCGCAGGCGTATCCTTTCACAGAGGAGCATCTCAAGGAGATGGAGGCCCAGGTCGAGGAGATGGCGAAGAGGTGGCCAGAGAAGGTGTCTCACCTGTTCCATGTAGAGCATGAGCTCGTGTTAACCCGTCGAACAGTGTACATTTGCAACGGCTGCAAGGAGAGGGGATTGAAGTGGTCATACTACTGTGAAGAATGTGACTTTAATCTCCACCCCAGGTGTGCCTTGGAGGAAAACAAGAAGGAAGATGGTGATGATATGGTGGGCCATGTTGACAGTGGCCATGATGGTGATGTTGGGGATGAAGAAACTTTTAAGGATGGATGTATATGTGATGGGGAGGTTTGTTATAAAGCTTATAAAGCTTGAGGTGTTGTTGAACTCTACTTGTATTTTATGTATGGATAATTGGATGATATCTTCAAGCTCTGTGTGTATTTTACTCTGCAGAGATTTCAATGAAATGGTGTCTTGGTTATTTTCGATATTTGGGTTTTTATTTTTACCATAAAAATGATATTTTCACCCTTTATAGTTCATATTTCCATCCATGGAAGTTTGATGCAGGTGGAATGTCCAAACCAAATTGTCCAGATTCAACAGATATATTCTTTCTGCTATTTTCCATATACATTCTCCCTAGTAATTTCTAGATTCATCTATATCCATCATCCCTAGCATTTTTCATGTTCCAGATCCATTATCCCTGTACCCAAGGATGATGACTATTGGTTTTTCAAAGCTTTGAAAATAAGCATACTTCGGTTTTTGTAAAAAAATAATTAATGCTATTGCCCTTGTCTCAAATAGAATCATCTAGAATGAAGGCATTTTAGTCTTTTTGCAAGGTATCAAATATCTATATAAACGGTTGTAGTGTTGCAAGTTGTATGTAAGCAAGCAGGCAAAAACGATTCTATACAAAAAGTTTTCCTTTCTCTTTGTGGTGTGTATGGTTCTTAAGCTTTGAAAAGCCAACAAATTGGTATCAAAGCCAGATTCTTTTAAAGATGTCCACCACAATCCAGCCGCAAATTCCAAAGTTGTCTCAGGGCAACTATGAAAATTGGCGCATTCAGATGGAGGGCTCTGTTTGGGTCACAAGATTGATGGAAGATCGTCATCGATGGGTATGTAGCGTCCACCACAGAGTAAGAAGCCGCCAACTCCACCGAGCAAAAAGTCACCTCAAAGATCAAAGGAAGAAAGACAAGAAAGCATTGTTTCTTGTCTATTAAGGTTTGGATGAATCCATCTTTGAAAGGATCGTTAAGGCGACATCAAGCAAGCAAGCATGAGACACACTAAGCACCATCTTCAAGGATGTGGATCGTGTAAAAAGAGTCTGGCTACAAAATCTTAGAGCCGAGTTCGAGGCGACTCACATGAAGGAAGGTGAGAGCATCTCAGATTATTTTTCACGACTACTCGTTATTATTAATAACTTGAAAAGAAATGGTGAAAAGATCGAAGACATTTATGTAGTTGAAAAGGTGCTTCAATCCTTGACAATCAAGTTTGAACATGTGGTTATAACCATTGAAGAATAAAAAAATTTGAAAAATCTCTCTATTGAAAAGTTGATGGGATCGTTGCAAGTTCATGAGCAACGAATGTAAAAGAATGTTAGATCTATGATACTAGAACAAGCATTGGAGTCAAGATTGACTTTAAATGAACAAAAGAACGATCATGGTCGTGAAAGCTTTCATTTTTGAGGTGGCCGCACTGATAAGGATTGTGTAAGAGGAAGATGGCGTGGATATAATCCAAGCAATGTATAAAATCAACAAAAATTTATCAATTTTCGTGGTAGAGAAAATGGTAGAGGTCGATTCACACGAGGTTGTGAAAATATGAAAAATATTAAGTGTCGAAATTGCAACAAGTTTGGATTTATACATCAGATTGTTGGAGCAAGCCAGTGGATCAAGATGAACGATCCAACTATGTTGAAGTATCAAATCATGAAGAGAAAAGAACCACACTCTTCCTTGCACAAGAAAAAGGTTGTGCTCAGTCAGATGTGTGGTATCTTGACACGAGCGCAAGTAATCACATGTGCGGTAATAAAAAAGCTCTTTATGGAACTTACAGAAGGAGTTCATGCGATGTGATATTTGGAGACTCATCAAAAACTCCAGTGAAAGGAAAAGGTAAAATCAAAATTTACAGAAAAAATGGTAAGCCACAATTCATCTCTAATGTATATTATGTACCCAACATGAAAAGTAACATCCTCAGCATCGGCCAACTACTTAAAAAGGGGTATGTCATATACATGAAGAACTCAGTTATGCATTAAAATATGCATGTGGTAAACATGTGGTACGGGTCCAAATGGCGAAAAATTGAATGTTTCCACTCCATATAAACACAAGGCTCGAGAAGTGTCTTTATGGACATGCCAATAATGAATCATGGAAGTGTCATCTTCGCTTTAGTCATCTGAACTTTAATGGCCTAAAGCTCTTGTCCTCATCAAGCATGGTGCATGGATTTTCAGCTATCGAAGCTCTAAAACATGTGTGTGAGGCGTGCACACTTGGCAAGCAACAGAGGAACTCCTTCCCAATTAGAGTATCCCGAAGAGCAAATGAGCCATTGAAATTGGTTCACATTAATATCTGTGGACGCATGGAAACACCATCTTTTAGAGGTAATAGATATTTCATTACCTTAATTGATGATTACAGTAGAAAACACCGGTTATTCTGCATTAAAGAAAAATCTATAGCCTTTTCTATCTTTAAAAATTCCAAAGCTCGAGTTGAAAATGAAAGTGGTTACAAAATCAAGGTCCTCAGATCTGATAAAGAAGGGAGTACACCTGAAATATTTTTTAAGAATATTGCAGGGAACATGATATTAAGCAGCAACACACTGCAGCTTACACGCCCCAACATAATGGAATTGCGGAACGAAAGAACTGCACCATCGTCTACATGACGAGGACCATGTTGACGGAGAAAGGCCTATCGAAGAGCTTCTGGGGCGATGCAGTTGCATGTACTGCATATCTGCTCAATCAGTGTCCCATTAGGAGCATCAAGTTCATGACACCATAGGAGGCATGGAGCGACTATAAGCCGAGCGTGTCACACCTTAAAATCTTTGGGTGTCTTTCTTATGCTTAAGTTTCAGAAGCAAAAAGGAAAAAAACTTGATGATCGTGGTGAGAAGTGTATCTTCATCGGCTACAACGAAGAATCAAAGGCATACAAGCTCTACAACATACTAACTAATAAGGTGGTCGTTAGTAGAAATGAGGTATTCTGCGAGGAAGAAGCCTGGAAGTGAAATTAAGAATATTCGGCCAAAGAAAATCAAGTTAATACTGAAGAATATGAAGAAGAGAGGCATGTGAATTAGGAGCAGACACCCACATCACCTCTTTCGGATCGCAGAAGTTTAAGAGTACATTCCATCTTCCCTAGAAGTACTTCATCAAATCATAATTCAGCCAACACATCTTCATATAATTATCCTTCACCTTTGGCACCTATCAAAATGAGAAGCCTCAACGAGATCTACGCAAAAACTGAGAAAGTAAATTTACTCTGCCTGTATGTAGACCATGAGCCTCTCACATTTGAGGAGGCTGTAGATGAAGAATGTTGGAGAAAAGCTATGGAAGAAGAGATCCATGCTATTGAGAAGAATCACACGTGGGAGCTGATCTCACTCCCTAAAGGCCAGAGGACCATTGGTCTCAAATGGGCATATAAAATCAAGTGGAAGGCCGATGGTAAGATCGAATGATATAAGGCAAGGCTCGTAGTAAAGGGCTACAAATAGAAATACAGGGCAGACTATGAAGAGGTTTTTGCCCCAGTTGCTCGCCTTAACACTATGAGGATGATTATCTCCCTTGCAGCTCATCACAGTTGGATGATCTACCAACTGGATGTGAAATCCGCATTCTTAAATGGAGTACTTGAAGAAGAAATCTACGTTGACCAACTTGAAGGCTTTGTCATGCAAGGGGAGGAACATAAGGTATATCGGCTGAAGACAACCCTGTATGAGTTGAAGCAAGCCCCTTGTGCTTGGAAATGCACAAATTGACAGCTATCTTCAAGAGAATGGTTTTGTCAAATATCTATATGAGCATGCCATCTACATAAAGAAGAATGCCCATGGCGATATGCTTATAACTTGTTTATATATTGATGATCTGATGTTCACAGGAAATAACTAGCTAGGTGATATTTGTAGAATTCAAGCAGGCTATGTTCAATGAGTTTGAAATGACTGATGGTGAATTGATGTCCTTCTTCTTAGGCATCGAAGTGAAATAACAAGTTGGCAGCATTTATATATCACAGAAGAAACTTTTTGAGAAGTTTCGAATGACCGAATGTAAAGCCGTAAATACGCCTGTAGCAACGAGCCTGAAGCTGACAAAAGATTGAGAAGGAAGAAACATGGACTCAACTCTATTTAAGAGTCTGATTGGAAGTTTCAAATACCTCACAATCACTAGGCCAGAAATCGTCTATATTGTGAGGGTTCTAAGTAGGTACATGGAAACACCAAAAGAATCACAATGGCTTGTTGCAAAAAAGAATCCTTAGGTATGTCAAAGGAACCATGGAATTCGGTCTCTTCTATCCATACAATGATGAAGCAATATTATATGGATACTCAGACAGTGATTGGAGAGGTGACTAAGATGAAAGGAAAAACACCACTGGTTATGTATTTTATCTCGGGTCGATTGCCTTCACATGGAACTCAAAGAAGCAAAGTGTGGTCACTTTGTCCACATGTGAAACAGAGTATTTGATAGCATCGTCCACAGTCTGTGAAGCAATATAGTTGAAGAACCTGCTAAAGGAGCTGAAACATTCATAGGAGGAATCCATAGTTATATACGTGAATAACAAGTCGGCAGTCGAACTTGCCAAAAATCTTGTGCAGCATGGAAGGAGCAAGCATATTAATATAAGGTATCACTTCCTAAGAGATCAAGTAAAACAGAAAATGGTGAAATTGGAGTATTGTCATACTACTGAACAAGTGGCAGATATTTTCACCAGGGCACTATCAACAGATGTATTCAAGCGACTAACATCGATGCTCGGAATGAAGCAGATTATGGTTTGAAGGGGAGTGTTGGAACATCCAAACCAAATTGTCCAGATTCATCAGATTCATTCTTCCTACTATTTTCCAGAGACATCCTCCCTAATAATTTCTAGATTCATCTATATCCATCCTCCCTAGCATTTTTCAGGTTCCAGATCCATTCTCCCTGTAGCTAAGGATGACGACTATTGGTTTTTCAAAGATTTGAAAATAGGCGTCCTTTGGTTTTTGTAAAAAGTAATTAATGTTATTGTCCTTGTCTCACATAGAATCATCTATAATGAGGGCATTTTAGTCTTTTTACAAGCTATCAAATATTTAAGTAAATGGTTGTAGTGTTGTAAGTTGTATGTAAGTAAGCAGCAAAAAACAATTCAATGCAAAAAGTTTTCCTTATTCTCTTTGTGGTGTGTACGGTTCTAAGGCTTTGAAAAGCCAACGGATACGACTCACCAAGGTCGACTAGGATTCAATTAAGCCGAGTCCGGTTTGTTGCAATGAATCATCCCCAACTTGACTTAATCAAGTTGATCCCATGCCGTTGAGATGATGGGCCAACCATGGATTGGCCATAGTGAGTAATCTACATGCATTTGGCCTTTCTAATGTTAAACCAGTATTTCGATTATCTATGCTATGAAGTTTTAAGTAGTTTATTTCTAGAATATATAGAACATGTGAGGTCTATAGAAATTTTGAAGTGATTCAACAAGTATTCCTTTTAATAAATATACTTTCTAATGATACCCTAATATACTTTCATAGCCCACCTCAAACTCAATATATCTGAAGAGAAGTAACTTCAATGGTAAAGGTAAGATGAATATTTATTCAAAAGTAAAAGAAAAATTCAACCATAACGTAAAACTCAATGAATGGTATAGTGGTACTTCTAGTGGCTATGACTTTTTGCTTTCGATGACTCTAGATGTACCAACAGCAAGAAAATAGGTCTTCTCCATACGCTTGGCACAAGAAGTTTGGTCCATATGCCTGGTATAAACGAATCGTGTCCAAACACTGCACAAATGATTTGGGTTTAAACACTCAACACGGATGAAAAACGTATCTTATAAAAAGGCCTATTTCGGGAAAGATACATCGTCAAAGGTGTTCGGAAGAGAATAATTGAGGCTCATGAGGCTATGGAGACGAGGCAAGTATCATCTTCTTATTGTTGACCAATAAAGAGGATTACATCAACGATGGGTATCAAAGATCTAATAAAATCAGAATTTCGTGCTAGTGGCAAATGGATATATTCAATAATTGGTTATAGGACATGACGTATAAACAACTATAGGTGGCTAGAGATCGACTACGGCGATGATGGTGCTCGGTGATTTGAAATAGAGATAAAGTGGTGGTGCGCTGACAACTAAAGATGACCATCGGTTGTAGGGAACCGAGCGAGCTCATGGAGTTGTAAGAAGCTCCAAATATGATGGGCAAAGAGCAGTAACAATTGCGGTAATTGTGCAACTAACAAAAATCATCAGATCTAATGAATATGATGGGTCTGAAAGTGGTGTTGATTCAAGTTATATTTGGTGTTTGATTGCATGAACACTGACGTAGTGGAAGCAATCTTAAGACCGGGTGGCGTATCATGTTCGCCTTGCAAACCCCTAATATGAACATTCTACAAGAGAAAGGTAAAATATTCCACCCCTCTAACAACTTTGGCCAAGATGGATAGCCTATGCAATGTTGAATTTGGCCTACCCTCATTAATAGAGGTACGAAGGTCGTCATATCTTAACAAAGAGAAAAACCTCTTACAAGAGAGAGAGAGAGAGAGTTCTTAGAGATTTGATTTTTTTTTTCCTTGAAAATCACTAGCTCCAAATATAGGCTTTTTAACAAGGAGCCTTATCAATTGTGGGATGAAATCTTGCCCACTATTAAGGAAACAATCATTCTCGCCAGCCGGCTATCCAATTGCTATGTTTAGACCCTAACACACGTGTAAGTCATATTTGACTCGCTACGCATGTCACAATCCAAAATTTGAGAATTGAGTATACACTCAATTGTACATAATGCGTACCTAAACAACAATATCGTAACAGCCACTAGCAAAAGTCTATCACAAAGACTTATCTAAGTTCCAAGATAATACCTATAAAGTTAAATGATCAGTTCAACTATTCACCCATCTATTCGGGGTTTTATTATAAATTCACATCCTAAGTGACAAAATAAAAAGAAAGTTAAACTATTCCAATGTAGCTATCTCTTCCTTTGACAAGTAGGGTCATCCATCAACCTTGTGCCATCTGTTCATCTTCAGTGACATCTGTTTGATTTTTCCACAAGTAAATGGTGAGCTGGCTAGGTCCAGTGAGAAGTTTTTACTATAGTCCCACCACATTAAATCATAAACAATAAACATAGTATACGTATGTGCGTGTGTATTCAGTAATCATGTTTAAATGGAGTGCATGTGTGTGGCATGGTAGGGGATGTATCTACCTGCATGGATTGGAAAGACATCAACCTGCATCTTCTTCTTGGGTAGTTATATGTCGTACAGGCAGGCACAAGTAAAACCTGCATCTGGAACAATGCTATCATGATCAACTTTATAGATAGAATTCACATGAATGTGTCATGAATGCAATAGGACTAGAATCCATTTTTAGTTACTTTAATTCACACAATAGTTATTACTTGTATAGTACACAGGTATATATGCAGGCATAATTAAAGAAAAATGAAATCCAAAAATAACAAATTTGTAATATAAAATAACTATGCTATTAATGTAACTACCATGAAATAAATAGGAGGATTCAAGTTGTGCATACCATACACAACTTACATGTGTAAACCACTCACACATATCATACACAACTTACATGGGCAACCCACTCACACGTATCACACATGCCGACATGCATACCATACGCAACTTACATGTGCAACCCACACACGTATCACACATGCATACAATGCATCATGTGTTCACATTACGTACATGTATAATCTATGTATACCATGCATCATGTGTTCACACTACGTACATGTATAATCTATGTATACCATGCATCACTCCCACATTCACACTAAGTACACGTACACGCTATACATACTGTGCATTTGTCCAATTTGTACATTATACACACGCAATATACATCACTAGCCAAAAACAGCAAAAAAAAAACGATGGACCACGTTCGTCGTAAAATGAAGTTAATGATGGACTACATCCGTCGTAAAATGAAGTTAATGATGGACTACATCCGTCACATGGTCTGTTGAATTTTGCTGTCGTAGAGTATCAACGATGAAAAAAATTCGATAGATCTGATCTGTTGAAAAAAATAAAAAAAAAAACAACGGATCATATCCGCTGTAAAACTGACAACTCTATCATAGAATTGAAAAAATTCAAAAGAGCAACAGATTTTGGTTGTTGTTCTCAATTTAGGAGTGTCAATGGACCAGGCTTGGGCCTAAAAAATTTGAATTTTGATTAGAACAGTTCAAAATCAAGGCCGAGAGCTACCCTAGGACCAACCGGCATACACACCATTACACTGCATCACACTTGTACACTATGTTATACACGTGCTGACATACATAACTCACCTTACATGTACTGACCCATGCATTGTCTACATGTATATATGTTGTACACATGTTTTGTTTACACATACGTGTATAATGTTCATACAGCATATGATGCAAGCCTGCTGTCCACACGATTAAATCATGGCCCATTTTGAGCATCACGTGACGTTATATCAATAGCTTTCATTGGGCAGATTTCAAGTGCTCAACAGGATTATAATATGACTATCATGTAGCTCAAAATTTATAGTTTAGATGATTTAAAATACATCAGTGGTTGCTATTCTTATTGCCAATGTTTAGGTCCTAAAAATTTAGGGTAGAATTAGAGTCCAAACATCAGCATCATCAAGGTTTAAAGTTGAACGATCTAGATTTGATCATGACCCACTTTTTATTCGTACTTTAATTCCCTGTTGAGCGTGGCAGGGAAGAAAATAAGAGGGATAGAAGGAGAAGGAAGAAAGAGAGAGAGAGTGGAAGTGTTGTTGGGTCAATACTGAGTTGACTTGGTCGAGCCCATTGAGTCCTAGGGTCATGGTTGATATTAGTTCACTCGATTCAAGTCCATCTATGTAGCTGTTGATCCATGACATCCAAGTTCTCACCGATTCTCTATTGTGCTTGAGATCAAGTCGGAGTCACATTAAGTCAAACCGAGTCCTGTCGAGTTAACTCAGATTCAAGGTGAAATAATCCCTACTTCTCAATTTGGAATGTTAATTTGAGCTTAATGAATAAGTAATCTAGAGTTTTTGAATTGCATATTTGATTGGTTAATGTAGGGTTTAATCTTTCCCTAAAGAGAAACATTCAAGTCTAGCTGGTTGTGTTCAATTAAATGTAGATCGGGAGCACAATTAAGCTACTTAAAGAAGTAAAATTGGGCATTTTGATTCTGCGGTGATCTTAGGTTGAGCATGAGGAATATTCACATCGAAAGTAATGAATCTCCCTTTAAGCTTTTCACTTAAATTCGATAATCTTAATATAAATGATGTTTTAACCTCTTATATTTAGAATATCTTGAGTTACTTGATCAATTTACTTGCCTCACTTTACAATATGCTAATCTGTTGCGCAATTAACTTGTGAATTGAATGATTAACATGCCTCTTTAATTTTGATAACCATGAATGATTTAATTGTCATATGTTATCTCAAGTTATTGAATTTGTTAATCAATTAGAAGTTTGCTACTTGTGATTACTTGATGATAGTTTAGAGGTCTTCGAAAACTAGTGTACATTTCTAATAAATTGAATGGAATTTGCTGTGGACTTACCATCTCGTGGATCATTTGCGCCTATACGATTTTTGGGGATATTCCATTTTTATCACGTCCATTGACAAGACTATTTGCCCTATGTGGCTTTAATTGGACATTTGCACTATGTGGCTTTGATTATATATTTACCATATATGGCTTTAATGAAATATTTTCCATTTTGAGGCTTGATGGTTTAATTTGTATAAACTTGCTAATTTTCGGGTCATGCGAAGTTTCATATGATTTCCAGGTGAAGCTAAAGTTCATTTGTTGAATTTTTAGTCACCTTGCGGAGTTTATATGATTTTCGAGTGACACAAGAGTTCACGTGTAAACTCTCTTTTCATCTTACGGAGTTCACTTGTATTATAATTTTTCGATGAAGCTGAAGTTCATTTATTGATTTTTTAGTTACCTTGCAAAGTTCACGTAGAATATAATTTTCAAGAGAAGCAGAGGTTTGAGTGTTGATTTTTTATTCACCTTGCGGAGTTCACTTCTATTGTGATTTTTAGTTGAATCTAAAGTTCACATGTTGATTTTTTAGTCATCTTGCGAAGTTCTATATGATTTTCGGGTGAAGCTAAAGTTTATTTATTGTCTAGTCACCTTGTGGAGTTTATATGATTTTCGGATGAAGCGTAAATTCACTTATTGATTTTCTAGTCATCTTGCGGAGTTTGCATACAATGCAATTTCCAGGTGCAATAGAAGGTCATATGTTAATTATCTAACTATCTAAATATATTCACTCGTATTGTGATTTCTAGTACATTTTCTTAATAGTGAAATTATATTGTTTGGCTATATTTCTGAGTATATGATCATGATTTTGAATCGCGTTGTTTAATATATCTCTTTCTATGTCTTACGAACTATAATGGATTACGAATGATTAGTGTAATCTTATAAAGTATTCCTCATTGTGATAGCCATTGATGCTATCAAAATATATTAGTTGATGCAAGAGTAGAGCGAGCTGATGCGGTTTATTTGGTTTATGGAAAAAATCGAGCATTTGAGGAGATAGACAAGATCCTAGTGGGACATATTGAGTTTTATCATTAGTTGATAGATTTCTATTTTTTATTAGGATACTTTTAGTATTTTGTTTGTATAAGTCATGTATGAGCACTACATTTGGATTATTGTTAACTTTTACTCAATGCATGATTTACTATACTAGTAATTGCTGCTAACTTTGATTGATGAAAAGATTGTTTAAATTTAGAATTGCATTTTAAAGGTTAATGCTCGGGTTTTCAGGAAACAAGTAGCATACTCAGGTTTTGAGAACTGGGGTGGTATAACCAACTACTTGCCGACAATTGATTGCTACTTGTAAACTTTCCATTATTAATAAAAGGAAAAAGTTTTCGTACTTGACCATTTATCTACTAAGTTTTTGTGCTCATCCACTAATCTACTAAGCTTATGTGCTCGACCATCAACATATAAAAATATGTAAGCCACACTACATAGACATATGAGACAACGAGCTAAGTAATTTATTATTATTAATAATAAAAGAAACTATTATAAAGCTATTAAACAAAGTACATAAATACAAAGATAAATAAAGCCTTAAGTCTACAGGAGTTCTTCAGCCTCAGAAGCAACGACTTTAGGGACCTCGATGGCATCATCATCTAAATACCCCAAGTTGAGCTTGGGATATCAACGCTGAATGTCTTCTCGACAATTTTGAAAGCTAGCGCTAAACGTCTCCTCCAGTTTAGCCAATTGCCCCTCAGATGCCTTAAAAACTTCCACGACGACTGCCTCTCTCGCAGGAAACACCGCCTTAACTCTCACAAGCCTGGCCTCATCTTTTATAGAGCATGCCTCTGCCTTGGTTGCCCGAAATCCTGCCTCGGCCAAGTGAGGCCCTTGCCTCCAACTTGGTGACCCTTATTACCAAGTCAGCCATCTCGTGCTGCTCGGTAGCCAGAAGAGAAACGCTTGCTTCGCAGTCCTCTAAAGAGACCCTTAAGGCCTCCTAAAGAACCTTGACTTCAGCGCGAGCCGTCGCTTGGGCCTCCACGGCCGCTTCCAACTCAGAAGTTTTTGCATGCAGCTCAGCTCCGGTGAACCCGAATTTTCGGTTTGCGTCATCCGGGCCTTCATATCAAGCAAAAAATGGTGGATGGCAAGAGCCCCAAGTGCGCCCTGTAAAAAGTAAAGTGGAGGGTCAAGACATACATAAAAGAATAAAACAAATAAAAAGAAAATAAATGTAACGCGCCCGCAACTACAAATAATACTCACTTTTATATGTATGGCCACCACAGTTGAGAGGATGAGGTCAGGGCACAAGGAGAGCAACGCATTCCCCTCCTCCTCGGGAAGATGTCCTCACTCCTAGTTGGCCAACACGGCCATATGTCTCAAAAGGGAGGAAGACGATGCCCTTGCCATAGTAACCCCCTCATAAGCCGAGCTCTGCTGCTCAAACGCACCATTAGGAACCCAGGCATCCTCAGCATGTGTCTCTTCAACACAGGCGGGAGACAATTTCAAGTTAACTACCTCCCTCAAGAGCATGCTCGGGGAGGGAGATCTCGATGTGGATGGAATTAGATCTGCCCCCTTGCGCTCCATAAGAACTGCTATAGCATTTGCCTCTGCTGCAACATTTGCCTCTGCCTCCGCCTGAACAGACGGGGGAGGAACTTCGAGGGAAATCTCAATCGCCGCCCTCCTTGCCACACACTCAGCAAACCTACCCAACAAAGGACCCACTGCAAAACGCTAGGCAGGGGCTAATGGGGTTATCCTCCTGGCAGTGACCTTGAGCCGATCCATCTCGGTAGTAGATGGCAGCTTCATCCTCTTCGACCGCGGATGATTTGACATCTTTACAGAAACTAAAAATCGAAATCAATTAGCACTGCACTATTAAAAAACTAAACAAAGGAAGAAATAAATCATAGTTACTTGTTGTAGACACCCCACCTAAGCTAGCAACTTGATGAAGCATGGATGATCCTTGGGAACCCTACACCCTACCTAAAACCTCAACTATTCTCAAGCCTAAACCAAACCCTAGCTGAACCCAAGCCATTATCTAAGTTGAGCCATACCCGAGCCACTACATAAGCCAAGCCATATCCGAGCCATTACCAAGCCAAAACCTTAAACCCAAGCCTTAAGCCACTCTCCAAGCATGAACGAGTCAGCTAGTTAAGGGCCTGTTTGGCCAGTTATATTAGACAGGATTAGATGGGATGGAATTACATATAATGTCATCATAGCTACTGTCAGTGATTGTCGTGGATTTGCAGTGAATTTGGAAAGGTAAGGATGTCACGTAATCTTGTTTGGGAACACATGGATTTACGATGTAATGGTAAAGTTGCATAGTGGGCGTGTTTGGTATACAGCCGTATGGGAGGGTTGCTGGTTAGCTACAGAGCAGTTAGTCGCGGCACATGCCACGTAAGTGACGTTGCCAAGTTCTGTGGGTCCCATCATGATGTATGTTTTGTATCCACACCCACCATCCATTTGGAGAGATCATTTTAGGATATTATCCAAAGAATGAGTCCGATCTAAATCTCGAGTGGACCACACCACAGAGAACAGTGGAGAGAGTGATGCCTACCATTAAAAACTTTTAAGGGCCACAAAAGTTTTCGATCATGTTGATCTTTATTTTTTCCCTTCTTTAGTTTCTGTGTTAACTTATGTACAGGTGGGATCTGCAGATAAACATCACGTTAGACCTTAGGAAGGTTTCAATGGTGGGCGAAACTCCAGACAGGCTTTCATGTGAGGAGCTGTTCTAAACCACCGTCACCTGTAGTGTGGTCCACCTGATGGCTGGATCGGACTAATTTTTGGGCTAAGGGGTTAAAATGACTGGGATAAAGAGATAGATGGTGTGGATCTAACGGATACCTCACGATGAATCCCACGAGTGGAAACCCACTCCAAACTCTACGCATGCAACCGAAAGAGTCGTTGACGCTGGAGCTTTCCATTACTTGTACCTCACGGTGTGGCCCACTTGAGATGGGGATCGACTTTATTTTTGGTTTCGAAGGCTAAAATAGTGTGGAGAATCGGATGGATGGCTTGGATGAAAAATATGCATCATGTTAGGACCCACGAGTAGAGGCCCTACCCTTTCGCTGTAACTCCCAGGGTGGGATTTGGAAAATCAAGTAGAGGGATAGCGAAATCCCGCGGTTTAGGCACGAAACTCAAAGTAATTTTCATCCAGGTATTTGGAGTTCTTCCAAACATGCAAGCACCATCTATCAGATAGGATTGTCAATATAATCCCATCTAATACCATCTAATACGGCCGGCCAAACAGGCCCTCAATGTCAACAATAAACAGTGAATCCAGAGAGAATCTTGCATCGAACTAAGAAAGGAAAGATTTGATATGATTCTAACTAAAGATTATGTCGATTGAGGTGGGCTCGGTGAGACTTTCGAAAACATATCCCACATTCAAATAAGAACCATTCATCGTATCTAGCATATACTACCAGGATATGCAAGTCTAACATATCCCACTAGAATATGCCAGTTCAAAATCTGACTAAACACTCTATAAATACACTTGCTGCCAATGGAGGAAGGTAAACACCAAAACTCCTAACTCAAGTCACGTTTCTACTTTAATTCGACTCGCTTGACTTGAGCATGGAAGGGTCCCCGGTAAAGGTGGGTATGCTGGACCCGATCTAGTGGATCCGACCCGACTCGGTACCGTTCCGGACAAAATCGACGGCCTAGATCGGGCTTGATCGAGTCTGGATGGACAGATCCGATCATTTTTCTGGTCGAGTCCGGATAGTGGTGTATCTGGACCGATCCGAGCCGAAAACCCGGACCGACCAGACCCGACCCGGAGCGGTAGTCGGGTAGTATAAATATATATATACCCTAAATCTCTTACTCTTACCCTATTTTCTTCTTACCCTACCCAACGAGCGCCACTGCCCGACCCTACCCGATCGATCTCCTTCCCCTCTTCTTCTTCAATCTTCTTCCTCTCCTCTACGGCTCTGCCCGACGCCCGTATCTGGCTCCTCGTCCGGCCGTCCCGCCCGATCTTATTCCTCTCCTCTTCTTCTTCAACAGATTCTCCTAGAGATTTCTCAGTTGCAGAAAAATGTATCTAGTTGATGTCGGTTCCTATCCTTGGTGGGTTCAGCACACTGTCAAAACTAAGGTATTGCATATGTCATTTTTCTGCAACTGATGTTAATCTGCTAATCTCTAGGATATCTCATCTTCACTCACAGATTTCTTTTGCTGCTATGAAAGAAACTTCAATTACAGAGATGGCATGACCAACCATTGTTCCAAAAACCAGTCCATCAATCCAAATCTCTAATAAAAATGAGACCCCTAAAAATGACCAACCATTGTTCCAAACCATTCCATCAAAATAGCCCTCATTTGCAAAAGTACCAATCCGAACCTTGCCCAATCCGATCCGATTCGGTTTTCCACACTGAGTCGGACTCGAATCGGTTCAGGCTAGTAGGTGTTCGGGTCGGTCCGGGTCAAATGACCCGGACTTGGTCCCGGATCGATCCGAGTTCGGGTTGGGCCACGTAGAATTCAGATAGAGTTGAGTTGGACCCAATCCGGTCCGACTCGGTCCGATGCCTTGCTCTAGTCCCCGGGCACAACTGGTGCCCCCACTATCCTTTACATACTATTATTGTAAGTATCCGGACGTCTACGGAGGTGGTACCTACATATTCAGATTTGGGCAATAACAATTGGTTTTTTAATTTAAATTTGTGATTGTGTACGATTGAATTCCTAAATTAGGAATGAATCAATCTGTAAAATTGATTAATTTATTGTAAACTACATGTATAATAAATGCTTTTAATTTTTCATGATTAATTACCTATATCATTACGAGAGATTATTCTATCTCAATTTTTATTTTATTAAATAATTGTTAATTGATTTCACTTAATTATCTTTTGATTAGAATGGATTGAAATTTGATTCTAGTTAGGTTACCAACTCAAGAAGATGAATTAACTTCGTATTCTATTAATTAGAGATTTCTATATCCTAATTATTTTTGTTATGGGAAGATTCGAGCTCCTTATAGTCCCAAGGACCAACATCATTTTAGTTCGGTCAGACAACCAAGTATTCGAGATGATGAACGCTGCCTAAGAAAATGACATCCGAGTCGAGGGCTTATCCTTGTCCTCATCTTCATTTTCCTCCAAAGAGAGATGTCCCGAACCGAGGCAGGGGTGAAATGTGGGTGCATTATGCGCCAAACTAGGAAACTACCTTAAAAAGACACAACCGACTGTCTCGCCCGCAGATACACACGATATGTCACACGATCTCCGGATTATGGGTCGTATCTCTACGATCATAGAATCCCGCTGATTGAGTGAATCGTGCCGAGATTAACGGACCTAGATCGTCTGATAGTCAAGTATAAGTACAATAAGACCCCATTGCTACAGGTACGCAAGATCTCATGCTCTCCCCCCACTCTTCAACTTAGACCCAGATTCCCTTGACCTGACTTAAGCATCAGAGGATCCCCCAGCTCAGCCAGGTCTCCTTTGCTAATCATTTTTGCAGGGCTAGGGTCTCCCAAAGGCACACTGCGCGGAGTGGAGGGTGAGTCAGATTTTGCCATCAACATCTTTAGCGTCGTCTGTGGGAATCTGATACGAAAGGTTAGGTTCCTATCTTTAAGCATTATGGCAAGAGGAAGAAGAAAGTGATAGTTGTGGAACTAGAGCAGACTTGTTCTTCTTCTTTGCTTCACGCCGAATCGGCCTCAAGGCCTTCTTAGCGTTCGCGTAATCGGGCAAGCAAGTACTACGCAATGCAAAGCGAAATACAGGCCTTGCGCGATGAGATTAACCAGATGAAGCAATAGCAACAGGAGTCGCAACCATGTCCCATTCAGGAAAACCTTGTTCTTGAGCCGATTAGTCCAGTTGTGGAGGCTCATTCCACGCTGAGAAGTGCGAGACCTGAGGGGGCCCTACATTAGCCCCCTCGGGCACCAGCTTCTATTCAGAATCCTCCCTCGACTCAAGTTCGAGTATCAGCTCGGAACACAGCAACTCGAGCTCCAACAAACGCCTCGGTTACCTCGGCCCTGGCACTAACAGATCTCTGCCACGAGCTGGAACAAAGGAAGGGAAGGAGGAATCCGGAAGTAAAAGACACCTAGGAGATAGTGGCTGAGAATAAAGATCTTGGGAAGCACGGTTTGCAAAGCTCAGCAATAAGATTCAGACATTGGAAAAGAAGCAATCACCATCGTCAGTTCCCGTGGCTGTTCAAGCAATAATGGAAGAGACCGAACTTCCTTTCACCTCTATAATCATGGATGAGGTGATGCCGCAGAGGTTTCGGATACCCCCCGTCATTCAGTACTCTGGCTCTGGTGACTCATCCGAGCATGTGGAGGCTTATTGTTCGTGGATGCAAATCCAGACGGTAATAGATGCAATGATGTATAGGGAATTTTTGATCACCCTTACAGGATCCGCTCGGAGTTGGTACCGGCAGTTCAAACCTAATTCCATTAGTTCCTTCGCGTAATTGAGTCGAATATCCTTTACCCAATTCATAAGTGGTAAGAGGAGTCGAAAGCCCAATACTCACCTATTTGCCATCAAACAAGAACTGAAGGAGTCGTTAAATGACTATATTGCTCTCTTTAATGAGGAAGCATTACTAGTGGAAGATTATGATGATAAGATGGCACTCGCTGCAGTGTTCAGCGGCCTAAAAGAGGAAAAATTCACTTTCTCCATTAGAAAGAATCCATCGAAGATGTTAACAGAACTCGTCGCCAGAACTCAGAAGTATACTAACGCCGAGGAATTGTCCAATGCCCACAAAAATGTCTAAGTGACAGAGCCGAATGGTAAAAGGAAGAGGCCTAGGAACGAGGAATCTCAGCCATCCAGTAAAGGACCCGATGACCGCGCCCCTCGCGATCGTTGCCCGAGCAGAAGGCCAGAGGGAAAGTTTCGCTCCTACACCACCCTTAACACATCCACTGAACAGATTTTATTAGACATTCGAGGAGAAAAATTACTGAATTGGCCCGTTTGTATGAGGGCCGACTCAGAACATCGCGATAAACACAAATATTGTCACTTTCATCGGGATCACGGCCATAACACAGCCGACTATGTGGACCTCAAGGACGAGATCGAGACCCTTATTCGTAAGGGTCATCTGCGCCGTTATACCGTGGAAGAAAGAATAGCTTGGAAAGAGGAGCGAGAGCAAGAACAGCCGAATAACACTACGGAAGAGCCGGCCGAAATCCGTACCATCTTCGGGGACTCATCCGATGGAGGAGATTCTAACCGTGCCCGGAAAGCCCACTCTCGGAAGTCCAATCCAGAGCATTACGTCCACTTGACCGAGCGACCCAGCAAGGAACTCTGAATCACCCCCTGCAGTTTAACCTTCACGGAAGATGATGCACATGGAATCCAGCACCCACACGATGAGCTCTAGTAGTTACTATGACCATAGCGAACTGCAAGGTGTACCGAATCTTGGTCAACACCGGGAGCTCAGCCGACGTAATTTATTCCGAAGCCTTTAAAAAAATAGGGATTCCGAGGTCTCATTTCAGACCCGTGAAGACCCCCCTGGACGGCTTTGCTGGAGAAAGAGTAATCTCCGAAGGAGTCATCTCCCTCCCAGTGACTGCGGGGGAAGGACAACATCAGGTTACACTTATGGTGGACTTCCTTGTTGTTAACGTGTCATCCATACATAACGTTATCCTTGGCAGGCCTTCCCTCAATGCAATGAGAGCAGTCGTTTCTACCTATTATTTGATGATGAAATTCTCCGCCGAGGGCGGAACAGGATACCTCCGAGGCGATCAACGTGAAGCTCGAAGATGCTATGCAATAACAGTCAAGAAGGGGTCGGTTAAACAAGCATTCATTGTCAACATGCTAGGCCCCAGAGGACCCGCGAAAGAATCGCCCGTGGAAGACCTGGAGAAAGTACTGCTTGACGAGGCAAACCCGAGCAGGACTGTCCAGCTCAAAACTTCGTTGAACCCTGAGCAGCGGTCCGAGTTGCTAGCCTTCCTAAGCAGCACAGGGATGTCTTTGCATGGTCACATGGAGATATGCCCGGAATCTCCCCGAACGTCATGGTTCATAGGCTGAATGTAGACCCGGATCATAGACCCATTAAGCAAAAGAGGAGACTGTTCGATGCTAAGTGATACAAAGTCATAGCCGACGAAGTCTCCATTCTACTCGATGCCGGCTTCATAGAGGAGGTACACTATCCCAACTAGATTGTGAATATGGTTCTTGTCAAGAAAGCCAACGAAAAATGGTGGGTCTGAATAAACTACTCGGATCTAAATAAGGCGTGTCCAAAAGATAACTTCCCATTGCCCCGAATCGATCAGCTGGTAGACAGTGCAGCAGGACACGAACTGCTCTCTTTCTTGGACGCTTACTCCGGATACAACCAGATCGCGATGCACCCTTCAGACAGGCAGAAGACTACCTTCGTCACAGACAATGGGCTCTACTGTTACTGGGTCATGCCGTTTGGCCTGAAAAATGTTGGGGCCACGTATTAAAGATTGGTGAATTAAATGTTCGTCAAACAGATCAGACATACAATGGAAGTGTATGTCGACGACATGCTCATGAAAAGCGTCAAGGCATCCGACCACTTAAGAGACCTCGGAGAAACTTTCGCTACCCTCTAAGAATATCAGATGAAGCTGAATCCCGCAAAGTGTGCCTTTGGAGTTGGCTCTGGCAAATTTCTCAGGTTTCAGGTCAGCCGGAGAGGCATTGAGGTAAACCCTGATAAAATCAGAGCACTCCTCGACATAAGTTCTCCTTGGACTGTCAAGGAAATATAGTGTTTCGCTGGACGAGTAGCCGCACTCAGACGTTTCATATCCAGAGCCACAGATAAATACCTCCCCTTCTTTCAACAGTTGAAGGGTCACAAGAAGGCAGAATGGACGTCGAAATGTGAGCAAACCTTCCAGCAATTGAAACAATACTTGGGCTCACCACCCCTACTATCCAAACCTGAAGAAAGTGAGCCCCTGTTCTTGTATCTAGTAGTATCAACCTCGGCCGTCAGCTCGGCCCTAGTTAGAGAGGTGGGAGGCAAGCAACACCCCATCTATTATGTGAGTAAAGCCATGGTGTCCACCAAGATAAGATATCCGCCTCTGAAGAAGCTAGCGCTCAGCCTCATCGTCTTAACTCGGAGGTTACGCCCTTACTTCAAGCTCATTCTGTCGTGGTGTTAACCGATTCTCCTCTTAAACAAGTTCTCCAGAGGCCCGAAGTTTCAGGTCGGCTAACCAAGTGGGTCATCGAACTCGGTGAGTTCGACATCCTGTTTTGTCCGAGGACAACAATTAAAGGTCGAGCCGTGGCTGATTTCATTGCAGAATTCACAATTCCGAGCGAAGAAAAGATCAATACCAAAGTTGAGACGACTCTTTCACTTGTTCCCCCGAACGATCAAAAGGCGACATCAGAACCGGGATGGGTTCTTTATGTGGATGGGTCGTCTAATGCTAAACGTGCTGGAGCAGGGATTATCCTAATGTGCCTGAATCCACGCCCATCTAGTATGTGATCAGACTTGATTTCAAGGCCTCTAACAATGATGCGGAGTACGAGGCTCTACTGGCAGGACTCAGACTGACAGCAAGTCTAGGAGTCCAGTCTCTCTAGGTCCGATGCAACTCACAACTAGTATTGAACCATATCTCCACCGAGTATGAAGCCAAGGAGACAAGGATGATTGGTTATCTAGATAAGGCAAGAAAATTGATCGAAAGATGTTGGAGTTGCACCATCCATCAAATCCCCAAAGCAGAAAATTCATGGGCCGATGCCCTGGCGAAGCTAGCCTCGGCCATGGAAGGAAAGATCCAGCGAGTCATTCCCGTGGAGTTCATAGAACATCCGATCATCGACCAGTCAGAGGAGAAAGTGGTCAATCCAGTAAACGCTACTCCGAGCTGGATGGACCCGATCTATGGATACATCACTTCTGGCGAGGTCCCCTCGGATAAACTAGAAGCCAGGCGCTTGAGGGTTAGAGCGGCGCGGTACATCATCCTGGACAGTACCCTATATAAGAAAGGACATTCTACACCCTACCTCAGGTGTCTCTGACCCAACGAGATGGATTATATGATCTGGGAGATTTACGAAGGAATCTGTGAAAACCACTCGGGCAGCCGAGCCTTGGCCCAGAAAATACTCCAACAAGGGTATTTTTGGCCGACCCTCAGAGAAGACTCGAAGAACTATGTTCAAAAGTGTGACAAATGCCAGCGCTATATGGCTGTGTCGAGGCAACCTGTAGAGGAAATGACTCCCATGAGCGATCCATGGCCGTTCGCTCAGTGAGGGATTGACACTATCGGCCCCCTGCCCACAGGAAAGGGGCAAGTCAATTCGCTATCATTGCAGTTGACTACTTCACCAAATGGGTCGAAGCTGAGCCCGTTGCAAAGATCACAAAACAGAAAGTGATTGATTTGCCGGTTAGGGATTCCACGCACTATTGTGTCTGATAATGGCAGGCAATTTGATAACGACAAGTTTTGAAGCATGTGTCAGGGGCTCGGCATCACAAATGCATATTCTTCACCTCGGCACCCACAATCCAATGAACAAGTAGAAGAAGTTAATAAAGTCATCAAGCATCATCTCAGAACGAAGTTAGAGAAAGCAAAAGGGAACTGGGCCGAGGAGCTCTCATTCGTCCTGTGGGCTTACAGGATCACAACTCAGTCGACTACTGGGGATGTCACGCCCCGAACTCGGAAACTGGACTCACAAAATTCCTGATTGCCTAATCCGGCACCGACAGCCTCTGTAGTACCCCATTCTCGGCTCCCTGCACCCATATACCAAGTTCCGATCCTGGGATCCTACAAGGATGATTTCTAATCATCAATTTAATTTGTAATGAGCATAACCAAAAGCATAACCCACGAACAATAACCACAAGAACACCATCACAAAATCCATTATGATCAAAAACTTTTGAATACAGTATGTATAAAAGAAAAATACAAGATGATAATAATAACAGGAACTCCAAAAGCTCGACTGCACGCTCCAACTCTGACAAGGCTACGGCTGCAATACGGGAAAAGCCCTCAATGAAACGTCGATAGTATTCGACTGTGCCTGTGAGTGCCTCGCAGTTACAACAGATGTTGCAGGCTGTGACTGCTACACTTCAGGAGCAGGGCAGGCGCCCAGTTGTTTCTCCAGCCCAGGCTGAGCAGTAGCGCGCGAGCGCCCTTCTTCGTGAGTTCAGACAACTCGATCCTCCGCGTTTCCAGGGCGAGCCAGATCCGACTGCAGCCGAGAGATGGCACTCCGATGTGGAGAAGATCTTCGATACCTGTCATGTACGATCGAGCAGCGAGTCCGGTTGGCTGTATTTCTTCTCCAGGGAGAGGCCCAGCACTGGTGGACCTCTGTTACCCGTGTTGTAGGACCTGATTATTTTTGGACATGGGAGGACTTTATCGACCGATTCGAGGAACAATACTTCCCCGACCACATTCGATGTTAGAGAGTACTAGAGTTCGAGACTTTGGTGTAGGGGGACATAACTGTGGCGCAGTACGCGGCACGTTTTGTAGCGCTATCGAGGTTCGCGCCATATATGGTTGATGATGAGGGGCAGAAGGCCCGCCGTTTTGAGAACGGTTTACGTTACGGTCTTCGAGGTCGTGTGATTGGGCATGAGCTCCTGACCTTTCAGGCAGTAGTGCGGAGGGCTCAGATTTACGAGACTGAGTAGGCCAGCTCGCAGAGCGATCGAGATCAGAGGAGAGGATAGAATCAAAAGAAGCAGGCCCCCTCTAGTAGCTCCCAGCAGCATCGAAGACCACAGAGGTATAGGAACCACCCACCTGCTAGAGCACCAGCAGCCCCAGCAGCATCTCCAGAGCCACCCCAACAGCCATTTGTGGGGACCTATTTTGGATGCAGTGGGACAGGGCATCGCCTGTCTAAGTGCCCTCGCCCTCATCTGCAGCATTCGAGAGGGCCACAGCAGCCTCTAGCGCAGCAGCGACCTTAGCAGCAGCTTCCAGCACAGCAGCGACCCCATCAACAGTGACCGCAACTACCTCAGCCGCCAAGGCCCCAGCAGCAGCAGAGACAGCAGTACAGGCCGCCGCAGAGGCAGCAGCAGCACCAATGACCTTAGAGGGGACATGCACCTCCCCAGCCAGCTCAGGCTAGGTTCTACGCGACTCAACAGGATCTGCAGTCATCTGGAGGAGTCATTGAGGGTATTCTTTCCGTCTCCGCATGTATAGCAGGATCAGTGGTCGGTTGTTTGCGATTTTCCTGACGTGTTTTAGGAGATTCCGGGATTGCCGTCGTGCCGTCATATTAAGTTCCAGATAGATCTTGTGCCTGGTACCGCGCCTATCTCAAAGGCCCCGTACCGTATGACACCGATGGAGTTGTATGAACTACAGTAGCAGTTGGACGAGTTGCGTGAGATGGGATTCATTCATCCGAGCAGTTCGCCTTGAGGAGCGCTGGTGCTCTTCGTCAAGAAGAAAGATGGTTCGTTGAGACTATACGTAGATTATCACAAGTTCAACCGGGTCACAATCAAGAACAAGTACCCGCTCCTGAGGATAGACGACTTATTTGATCAGCTGTAGGGTGCACAGTTCTTTTCGAAGATTGACCTGCGTTCTGGTTATCATTAGATTCGGGTTTAAGAGGAGGACATCCCGAAGATGACTTTCAGGACACGTTACGGTCATTTTGAGTTTCAGGTCATGTCCTTTGGACTGACCAATGTACCCATGATCTTCATGCAGTTGATGAATGAGGTCTTTCGTCCGTATCTCGATCAGTTTGTTGTGGTATTCATCGACGATATTCTGATCTATTCGAGGACCCGTGAGGAGCATGAGCAGCATCTGGAGATCGCTTTGCAGACCCTCCGTGCCCACCAGCTGTATGCGAAGCTAGAGAAGTGCGAGTTCTAGTAGAAGGAGGTAAGATTCCTCAGTCACGTGGTGATGAGGGAGGGTGTCGCAGTGGACCCCTTGAAGGTTGAGGCAGTGCGTCAATGGGGTCAGCCCACGACTATGTCCGAGATCCGCAATTTTCTTGGTTTAGCGGGATACTATTGACGTTTCATTGAGGGCTTCTCCCGTATCGCAGCCGTATCCTTGTCAGAGTTGGAGCGTGCAGTCGAGCTTTTGGAGTTTCTGTTATTATCATCATCTTGTATTTTCCTTTTATACGCACTGTATTCAAAAGTTTTTTATCATAGTGAATTTTCTTATGGTTTCTTGTGGTTATTGTTCGTGGGTTATGCTTTTGGTTATGCTCATTACAAATCAAATTGATGATTAGAAATCCTCCTTTTAGCATCCCAGGATCAGAACCTGGTATATGGGTGCCGGGAGCTGAGAATGGGGTACTACAAGAGAATGGGGTACTACAGAGGCTGTCGACACCGGATTTGGTGATCGAAAATTTTATGAGCCTTGTTTCCGAGTTTGGGGCATGACAGGGGAGACTTCATTTTCTTTGTCCTATAGCTCGGAGGCAATGGTACCGGTTGAAATCGGCCTTCTTATAGCTCGAGTTAGAAACTATCAAGAGGACCAAAACGTCGAACAGATGGCCGCCAACCCGGACCTACTTGAAGAGGCAAGAGAAGTTTCCAAACTCCGAGCCGCCGCTTGACATCAACAGGTGGCACGATTCTACAATTCTAAGGTCAAGACCAGGCAGTTCCGTTCAGGGGACTTAGTCCTTCGCCGGGTCTTCCAAAATACCATTGAGCCGGGAGCTAGGACACTCGGGCCTAATTGGGAAGAACCTTACCGCGTGGTCCGATCGATTAAACTAGGCTCCTACCACTTAGAAAATCTTGAGGGTCGCCAGCTCCCCCACCCCTGTAATGTCGAGCACCTAAAAGTTTACTATCCATGACGGAATAGCCTTTAAGGCTCTTAATAAATATACGCCTTCGAGCGACTAGCCTTTAAGGCTCTCAATGAAATTCACCACTTTCCATCTACTTAAACGAATTATCTACTAAGGAAAAGTTGCCTCTCATATGCAGAGGCGGACTAAACGAGCTAATCCTTTAAAGAAAGGGTTAGAGCGTTATCCCACAAAGTCGACAAGGCATCCCCTCTTAGTTAGGGAAAAAGCCATTGGATGACCTAACTCCTCGACTGAGGAGTCGGCTCATCGCCCAACTAACAGATAGATCGAAGGTTTCTCGCTAATTGTGGGACAAGTCGGTCCCTTAGGATCTGGACTCAGCGATAATTCTACAAAGAACTAGTCCTACGCGACGACATTGAAACGGGTCAACCCGTCAAGGAATCGCCTCGGTAATGCCCTAAAGCAAACCTACCTGTCAGCAAGTTAGTTTGGCAATCAACAAGCAACATCCAAAAATTAATTACCAATTAACACAAAAATCATCTTTACCCATGTGCCTTCTTCAGAGGGTCAAAAAATAAAATTCATCGTGTCATTCACAAAAGAAAAAGGAAAAACCAAGTCTCTGCTAGCCATAAAAAAATGCATATTAAAAACTACGCAGTTGAAGCTTGGGAGTCGAGGGCTTGGTCTGGGCGAACATCTTCAGCGGGCTCCTCCCCGAAGTCTTCAGACAGCAAAGGTTCAAGGTTGAGGTTTGGGTACAAGTCCTAGACCGCCTCAATGCAAGCATCGAAGCCACAGTTGTAGAACTTGGTGGCTTCAGCTTCTCTCTCCTTTGAATCCTTGAAGGCGTCAACTGCAGCAGCCACCGCTACAACTGTGGAAGCCTCATCTTCAGCCCGCTGAGCCTCCTTTGCTTGAGAGATGGCCCGGCTCTGTTCTTCTGCCGCTTCAGCTCTAGTCTGCTCTAGGACAACATTAGTCCGCTCCAAGACGTCGCCTAATCGGGCGTTCTCCTTGGCCAACGAATCTACATGGGCCCTGACTCGTGTCAGCTCAGCCGTCGCAATGCTACACCGGGCTTCAAGATCACCCACGACCCCCTTTAGCTATAGTTCTCGGGATTTCTCGTCCTCGAGCTGCTGACGCAACTCACCCTGCTCCAATCGAAGGAAAGTGACCTCATCTCGCAGGACCCCCGCCTCGTTTTTGAAGGCTTCCGCCTCGGCGTCTTTCTTCATCCGCTCCCACACCCTCTCCCAAGCCAAGAGAAGCCTCGGAAAGGACTGAAGGAAAGCGGAAGAATGAGTATATAAATGCAAAAGAGGATGAAAGCAGCGAACTACATAAGGAGATGAGAAATACCTTATAAAAGACACAGGCCAGGTCATTCAAAAAAGAATCATCTGGCTTGGAAAGAAGGCTGGCGATCTCTTCTTCCGGAGCGTGTTTGGTAGCCCAGTGAGTCAGGCAAGACATATGGTAACCCGGCTCAAACCTTCCTCCGCTCGTCCCCACCTGGGCCGAGCCTATTGCTTCCCCAGCCCGGGTCCTGCTGCCTGCTGAGGCTTGAACCTTGACCCTGAGATCATTCCCGACGTCGGGAGGAGAAAGCATGGCGTCAGCCACTCAGACGACCTCCTCCCACTCAGACGAAGAGGGGACGGCAATGCAGGGCTCGGTGACCGCAGGAAGAGCCTCCACAAAAGGGGGAGTGACGGTGGAACAATGATTGCCAGAGTTGGAATAATGATTGCCAGAATCGGAACAATGATTGCTGGGACTCGGGTCACGGCCGACATCACAGCTGAAGCTACGGTAACAGAAGTTAGAGCGGCAGCTGGAGCTGCATCTACAAAAATTGGACCTGAGGGGCCCTCCCCGCGAGGAGTGGCCTGCCTCCTCCGAACGGTGGTCTTCGTCCGGGGCTCGGCCCTCAGCATCTCCTCTGTCATTAGGGCGGCCTTCCTCTTCCGAGAACCGGATGCCTTGGCCATGCTTACATGAAAAATGATGAATCAGCAACCACGTTTAAGGAATTCAATCCCTCCAGAAGAGCGAAGAGAGACTTACTGAAGGATGTGGGGAGCGGCGCGAATCTGCACAGCCCGGACCAATGAAGATTGGTGGCAGTGATCAGATCCGACCAGGAGCGAAGTTCTTCCGATCGCGCCTTGACCTTAGTGACTTGGTTCTTCTGGTCCGAGGTGAGGAGGGGCAAACCTTTCGAAAAATCTACAAGAATAAAAAAAAAGAGGGTCCAAATTTTGGTCCGACTATGACAGGAGAAAAAAGGACAAAGAATAAGAACAAGGTCCGACCTGGTGTAGTGAATCGAGTGGAGACCTGGGTCGTCAGATTTTTTAGCTCCGCCGCTGGCGCCTCCCATTCTCCCGAAGCCCAGAACCATTTATTTTTTCAGTTCTTATTAGAGGATAGAAGGTTCATGACCAGTCCCGACCCTTTGCTGCCTCGGGTTGCGAAGTAGTACCATGGCTCGTGACTGTCATGCTTAACCAGGTACAGGCTTGTCAACTCTTCCGGTGTCAGCTACGGATTCCCGACTTGGCGCAGATGATGAAGGAAAAAATTAAAACCCTCCAAGCATTGGGGGTGAATTGACCAGGAGCCAGTCCCAGGTGGGCTGTCAAGGCTCTAACAAAGGAGTGTATAGGGAGTCAAAGTCCACATTGAAGAGTACATAGGAAGATAGCAATCTCCCCTTCAGCGGGCGCGCCAGCGGTGTAAGGGGCTCTGGAGCCCTTATTTGCACGGAGTTCGGAATATCGAACTCCGAACCGATCCATCACATCTGAGACTCCGTAAGCACGGAGCCTCCCGGGACGACCTCCGAAGCCTGACCACTTGTGGGCATCTCTGCAGCCTCTGTAGCTTGAGCTTGGGGGGCTCGGATAGTCTTCTTTCGGCCAGCCCGATGAGTCTGAGCCCCCACCCCCTTCTGCCTTCGAGGCGGATGGTACAAAGGCACGGCTTCAAAGGGGCCCTCAGATGTACCCCTCCTGTCGTCCGAGCTTCCCAGCTCGGAGTTGACATAATCATCTCGGACTGTCTCTAGGTCGGACGACATGTTATGAAGAGACTCGCGAAGAAGAAAAATAAAAGGGCGTTAGAAGAAGGGTAGACTCACTGGACGATCACTGGAAATCGCCTTCACCGTGAAATCTCTAGCCGGTCGGAATCGCCTCACCAGAAAACCTTGGTCGGTTGGAATCGCTTTCGTTGGAAATCGCCTCTTCTAATGTCCACTTAAACACAGAATGCAAGTGAAGAGAGCGTTTCCGGAAGGACCTTATATAGACTGAACAGAATCTTTGGATTAATGGAGAGACATTGATGACCATAGTCGAATCGTCGCGAGTTGACTTTGGAGCATACGTGGCCACTGACTATTGGTTCGAGCACTGCCAAGTTAAACGATCCTGACATCGAGCAATAGGCTCCATCAAGCAGGAGCGACGCCCAAGCAGGGGAAGCGTCGCTAGAACGCCTCCCAAAGCCTACGTGTCAATCAATTACAGGCCAAGCAATTATTTGAAATCTTAACCGTCGTCACGCGTCAACTGGAGATTAATCCACGGATGGAAAAACCCGAGGATGCGCCTCTTCGATATAAGAGTCATGATGATATTCGCATGTTTGATAGGTGCGACGGTGGAAACTGTTGATCTTCCGTGCATGTTTACTCTTCGAGCCCATATCCGAACTTGAAGAGTAGGGGGCTTCTGTTATGGAAAGATCCGAGCTCCTTATAGTCCCAAGGACCAACATCTTCTTAGTTCAGTCAGACACCCAAGTAGAGCTAGGCATTTCAGATCCGATCTGGTGGATCCGAGCCGATCAGACCTGATCCGACTCGATTTGAACCGAACCGACGGTCTAGATTGGTGTGGATGGGGTAGCTCCATCCAGATCCGAATTCTTTTCGGATCGAATTCGGATTAGGCCTAATCCGACCCGATTCGGTCCGGTATCCGATCCGATTGGGTCCGATCCGATTCGGGATCTGATCCGGACCTTACTCTCAATGTAACAGCCACTTCAAAGCTCTAACATGGAGAAGATACCACCGGTTTCTACGGCGGATAAAATCAAATTAACAACGAGAATCTTAGTCATCAAAGCATACAAGCTCTACGTCTGCCACCTTCCGACAATCAAATTCCAAAACAATATCTAAAAATAAATAAATCATCTCAGCAATCAATCTCTCGCACCCAAATCATGCTAATTCAGAGCAAAAATTTTAAAAAAATAAATCCAAATCAAATATCAAAAGAACCCGAACAGTGACTGCAACGAAACAATACTCTCATCAATCTATAGCAATAGCTGAGAGAGAGGGAGAGAGAGAGAGAGAGAGAGAGATCGCCATACCGATGGAGCATCAACAGCTCGACTGGCGATTTCTGAGCTAGGGTTTCCTTTCTCTATTTTGGGCGGAAAGCAGAAGAGAAAAAGACCCCTGGAAAGGAGGAGAGAGAGAGAGAGAGAGAGAGAGAGGGAGAGAGAGAAGGAAAAACGTTGCTTTTCTTGTATGATACTCCCGCTCCGTATGACACTTGATACACAGGCACTCCAATAGTGCACACGTGATATGTAAAAACTCACATTTGGACCGATCTGAACTTAGCCCAATCGGAAAACCGAGTCGGGCATGGATTAGATCAAACAATCCACATTTCGGATCAGTCCGACTCAGGTGGTCCATACTCAGTAACGGATCAGTTCGGATTCCGGTCAAACCAATGGGAATTCAAATTGGATCGAGTTGGCCCGGATCCGATCCGATCACGATCGATACCCAGCTCTACACCCAAGTATCTGAGATGATGAACACTGCCTAAGAAAATGACATCCGAGTCGAGAGCTCGTCCTCGTCCTTATCCTCAGCTTCATTTTCTTCTAAAGAGAGATGTCCCGAACCGAGGCCGGGGCGAAATGTGGGTGTATTATGCGCCAAACTAAGAAACTACCTTAAAAAGACACAACCGATTGTCTCGCCTGCAAATACACACGATATGTCACACGATCTTTGGATTACGGGCCGTATCTCCACGATCATAAAATCCCGCCGATTGAGTGAATCATGCCGAGATTAACGGACCTAGATCGTCTGATAGTCAAGTATATGTACAATGAGACTCCATTGCTACAGGTACGCAAGATCTCACGCTCTCCCCCCACTCTTTAATTTAGACCTAGATTTTCTTGACCTGACTTAGGCATCGAAAGGTCCCCCAGCTCGGTTGCGTCTCCTTTGCTAATCATTTGTGCTGGGCCAAGGTCTCCCAAAGGCACATCGGGCGGAGTGGAGGTTGAGTCAGATTTTGCAATCAACAATTTTTAATTATTATTTATTATTATTATTTTTAATATTCAGTTCATCTTTTTATTTTTCATTGCGTTCTGGACTCGAAGTTTTTGTGGGCCATTGAAGCCTTAACAAGTTATCGGGATTACCGAAAGACATTTGGTACGTTGCTTTGCTAACTCCTGTAGAGCCGTGCACGCGCATTAGATTAATGCTGTCGGTAAAGTTGGAAATAATGCCTGTAACTTTGCCTAAACTAATGATAATTTATTTCTTCATGTGGGCCACAACATGCATACAAAGTAAATGGCGATTAAAACTTTTTTTTCCCAGCCATACATTTTATTTTGATACGCGGTGGCCCATCTGAGACGTGAAATGGCATGATTTTTATGATAGGAGATCTAAACAATCCAACTCACCTGACCGAAAGCTCAGATCTCACGCACGTGTCACACAGAGACACATGCGGAGGCGTGTGAACGTGTACAGATCCAACACACTTGAAGAATTAGCAAACCTCTACTCCATCCACCAAAAAGCTGAGAGATTGTCCAGACTCCTAAACAGTGGGTCCTGCTGGTGATGAACTGTCCTGATCCCACACACGTGTGGGCTCGAGTATGATTGTGGTGCAACCACCCACTGACTCAAAAGTCATTTTGTAATATCTGGAGGATAAACTCGAACTCTAGTCAATACTCGGTTTCTTCATTACTAAGAAAGAAACACTCTTCCACTGCCAGGAGCGGATTACGTGTTTTTATTGGGTGTTACCCTTGCTCTGGGGCCCACCTTGATGATTTTTTTCGTATATCCATGCCGTCCATCCGTTATTCCATCACATTTTAATACGTTTTCCTAAATATTAAGCAGATTCAAATCTTATATGTACCACGCCACAGGAAAGAGTGGTAAATAAATGACCACCATTAAAAATTTCCTAGAGCCGACCATAATATTTATTATCCATCCAAACCGTTAATAAGATCAAAAATACTAGTATGGATGGGAAAAACAAAAATAGTCTTGATCCAAAACTTTTGTGGGCCACAAAATTATTTAATTGTCATTATCCAATGTTTTCAGTGGTGTGGTCCACCTGAGAATTTTTATCTCTTTAATTTATAGGGCCAAGGTCTAAAATGAAATGAAAAAACGGATGGACGGCGTGGATATGAAAATTTTCATCAAGGTGGGAACCACAGGGTAAGGGTAACACCCAATAAGTTGTTCCCGGGTAACACCTAATCCACTCGCGACGGGAGATAACGGCGATACGCTTCTATATAAAGGGCTCGCTCATCGATACAGAGAACACAGACAGGAGAGACACAAGCAGAGAGAGAAAGAGAAGACGGACGTTATAACGATGGCTAACGAAGGCGTTAACGGCGATTGCCACGATTTGAAGTCGCTTCTGTCCGCCGAGGACAGGGACTATCTTGTACGGAACAACGGCGACCAGGTGCGGTTAATTCCCGATCTTTTGCGCTTCTCTGCTCTTTTTTTCAGAGTTCTTCATTAATCGCGACTTCCTTCTGATTGTGGATTGGTGGAGTGCGGGGCGATTGGAATCGTGCTCCTGCTGTAGGAGCATGTTAGCCGTTCAAGAGGCGGGCCTCACTTAAATGTGCGGCGATGAATGAACGGCAATCCCCGAGTGTGATTCTATCCGTTCGATCAATTGCGTTGAGTGCAAACCGTTGGCCTATTTTCCTTTTCTGGTTTAGGCTACCAATGGTTAGGATCTGGTACAGGTGAGATGACCTACCGGAGACCTCATGAACGGTTCCGATCCCGCATGCGTATCTCAGTCTGTGCTGCCACGTGGCACTGTATTTCTTCCGTTACATACAGGGGAGCGGACGCGGATCGCGTCATACGCCACCCGTCTCTAGCCCCGAACGGACAGTTCTGTGAGTGGGTCCACCGTTTCCATGCCGTCCGTTACTTTTCTCCTATCATTTTGAGGTATGAGCACAAAAAAAGGGCAGATCCAACGATCTGGTGGCAACATCACAGAAGACTTTTGCATTTTAATGCACCTGGCGTTTAATGCTTTGTGCATTTAATGCCATCCAAGCTTTTTATTTTTTTTTTCGGTGCGGTCCACTTTAGCTATGGATCTGTCTCATTTTTGTGCGTGTACGTTAAAATAATCCGAGTGATTGACGGCGTGGGTGCACAGATAAATCACAGTGGGCCCGCCCACAGAACTGTCCGTTCGGGGCTAGAGACGGTGGGGACAGGACGCGCCGCATCCGGAGCCGATTGTGTGCTGCCCGGACGCAGATTGGGTTTGGGTACACCGTGGTGTATGAGTTTTATCCACACCGTCCATCCATTTTTTCTTATCATTTGAGGATGCGAGCTCAAAATTGAGGCAGTTCGAAGCTCAAATGGACCACACTATGGGGATTAAACAGCTACCGTTGAAAATTTTTGGGGGCCACAGAAGTTTTAGATCAAGCTGATATTTGTTTTTTTCCCTTCATCCGGGGTCTACGTAACCTTGTAAATAAGTTGGATGGCGATTAATGCATCCTGTGGTGTGGTCCACTTGAGTAATTTTGGACTCGTATATGGAAAAATGGATGGGCCGTGACCCATACATCATGGTGGCCTCGCAGAGCCCCACTTCGTTCTAAGCTAGTGGAGGGTGGGGGTAGGACTCCATCCGCTCCGGCCCGGCCTGACCCAACACGGTGCGGACCTGACCATGGGCCTACACTGATGTATTTATCGTATATCCACACCGTCGACCCGTTTTTTCAGCTTGTTTTATGCCATAAGTCCAACAATGAAGCAGATTTAAATCTAAGGTGAACCACACCATAGGAAACGGTGGTGATTTAAAGCACACCATTATAACTTCTGAGGGCCCACCGTAATGTTTATTTTCCATCCAATCTGTTGATATAGATATCGATGAAGGAAAAAACCAAATATCAACTTGATCCAAAACTTTTGTGTCCCATAATAAGTTTTTAACCGTCAATCACCACCTTTTCTTGTTTCATGGTCCACTTATCATTTGGATGTACTTCATTTTACCGCCAATGAGCTGGAAAAACGGATGGACGGCGTGGATATACAATACATACACCAGGACTGGCCTCATGGTCAGTGCCGCACCGTGTTGGGTGTGGCCGAGCCAGCACCTAATCCGCTACTTGGCACCGATGCTGAAAAACAAGTATAAAACTCGCGTGGGGTTAACGCCCACCTACTTTAGTAATGGAAGGGCATTTCGGTAATTTGGTAGGACGGTTTTTTGCCAGGTTTGCTAGGAAGGCTCGCTTAATCTGCTCGCTCCTTATATTCTACTACACTATGTTATGATCCAGACCATTCGTTAAAAAATCCCCACCGTGAGTTGCTATATGTTACGTAGGATATTCCAGGTAAACGGTCTGGATCATCACGTGGTAGGTAGGAGAGGCAAGTAGGTTGAGCGAGTCTCCGCATGAGAAACTTACTAGCAGACAAACCTATGGAGAGAACTAGATTATTCTGCCACGACCGAAGGGAATCGTATTCTCTCCGAAATCAGAGCGCTGTACGGGACGAGTTACTCGTCCGACTCGATTCCACACGCTGTCCGTTCATTTTTTTTTAGATCATTTCAGCACATGGACCAAAAAAAAAAATGAAGCAGATCCAGAGCTCAAGTGGACCACAGCACGGAAAGCAGTGGGGATAATGACGGCCACGGTTGAAACCTTCGCTCGAGAAGTTTTCAATGGCAGCCGTTCAATCCACACTGCTTTATGTGGTGTGGTCCACCTGAGTTCTGGATCTGTATAGTTTTTGGGTAATAATTATTTGGCCCATTTTATAAAATGATGTATCAAAATTGATGGATGGTGTGGATATAACACACATCAATACATCATGGTGGTCCACATAACTTGTTGACGTCAACACACCACTGAGGTCGGTGGTGTGTGGCACACCACGCAATCCGATTCCGGTAATTAGGGTGTTTTGTCGTTTGGGGTGGCGTATTTTCGCAAACCACTGCAGGATCGTTCTAACTTGCACGTGGGAAGCATCCTTGTCTGAATTTGCTGCCATTTCTTAAGAAAAGAGGAAAAACTTTTGTACTCTGGCAGAGCGTGATGGATGATACGCAGGCACTTGCGAATGGGAGCGGATTAGGTGCGCCCTAGCCTCACCTAAGATTAGAGGCGGGCAGGATTCGACCCAACTGAATGGACCAGTCGGATCAAGTAGACCCACTCGGATCTGACGCCAAACTGAGTCGAGTTCGGGTCATGTATCAACTCAATCCGATCTGGAATCCGATCTTGTCAAATCTAGATCGGAATCGAGTAATATAAAGTCAGATTTTACTTTAAAAAAAAAAAAAACTTTTACACTTCTTCTACCTGAACCCTAACCCTACCCAAACCGGCGCTGCCAAATAAACCCATGCGGCACCGCAGCCCGAGCTGACTTCCTCTCCTTCCCTCCTTTCTCTCCCGAGTTCCCTCCTCTCCTTCTTTCTCTCCTCCTTTCTCTCCATCTTTCTTTCCCGATTTTCCTCATGTTTCCTTCCTAGCACCAGAGTTTCCGGTTCGCTTGACTCAGCCCCAGTCTAAATCGACCGAACAGATTCAACTCAATCTGACTCGGTTTTCCTGACCTAATAAGACTTGATTTGGGTCAGGCCAGCAATGAATCGGTTTGGATCGAGTCAGCCCTGCTGGACTCGGTCCCGAATCGGATCAAGTTCGACTCAAGTACTTGCAAAAACCAGATTGAGGTTGACTCGACTTGATGCCCACCTCTACCTAAGATGGTGCGGCCCTTACCGTGGGGCCCATCTTGATGCATGTATTCTATATCCACTTGGTCCATCTATTTTTCTATATCATTTTAGAGCATGAGCCCAAAAATGAAGCAGATCCAATTCTCAAGTGAACCATAGCAGATGAAACAATGGTGATTGATCATGAATGGGCCACAAAAGTTTTGGATCAAGCTGATATTTGTTTTTTTTCCCCCTTCATCTAGGTTTATGTGACCTTATCAATAGGTTGGATGACAAATAAACATTACGATGAGCCCTAAAAGCATTACACTATTTCCTATCATATGGTTCACCCGAGGATTGGACGTACTTCATTGGGCTCATGCTCTAAAGTAATCCGGCAAAACAGATTGACAGAGTGGATATAGAATACATGCCCTAAACCCTAATTGCGCTCTCTTTAGGAATTGCATATAAATTCCATGCGTGTGATTCAAGTAATTCAAATTAAACTGTCCACATTAAGGTCCCAGTTGAGGTTTATAGGTTTTAGGTTCATCACAAACAAAAAATTAGGCTTATTTGATCATCTGACAATGGGATTGGTTGACACTTATTGGAGGATCCCTGACTGTGGGGCCTACCATGATGTATATGTCTTATATCCACGCCGCCCATCCATTTTACCATGTCATTTTAGGGTATGAGTCCAAAAACTGAGCAGATCCAAATCTCAAGTGGACCACACCACAGGAAACGGTGGTGATTAAACAATCACCAATAAAAACTTCTTTGGGGCCACCAGAATGTTTATTTGCCCTTGATGCTGTTGAAAAGGTCACAAAGACCTGGATGAAATGACCACACAGATATCAGCTTTATCCAAAACTTTTGTGGCCCCAGAGAAGTTTTTAATCACCAATCACCACTGTTTCTTGTGGTGTGGTCCACCTAAGTTTTGGATCTACTGCATTTTTGTCATAATACCCTAAAATGATATGGAGAAACGGATAGATGGCATGGATATATGAAACATACATCACAGTGGGCCCTACATTTAGTGATCCACCTACCTTAGTGGATTGGGGATCCACCGAAGCCGCATCCTTTATTGGATGGTTGAAAATGAAAACTATCCAATGTTCCCATCACAATGAAGAAGTGTCCAAGGATCAAAGGTTAGGATTGTTCGACCAAACTGATTTTGGGACTGTAACTTAGTGACAGTAGGTTGGACAGTTTAGTTAGTTTGAGTTAATATATGCCATAGTTTCAAAACCTTAGGATCACCCCAATGATTTGATTTTTAGGCCATGTCCCATCCACATCTGAACCGTCAGTCTCCATGCATACCAATTTTAAGTAAACATGGGTTTGCGTGATCAAAACCGCAGACATTTGATTCTTTAATCCGAACTGCATATGATCTAAAAGATCGAACTAGTCACATTTTGCAAATGAGAAATGATCTAGCAGGATTGGTGTATGTAGACCTTCATACGCCTAGTTGCATTTGGACTCGGTGGCACCAACATCATCCATCTAGACCGTTAATTAGGTCCAATCCACTCTTCTTCATCCAATGTGCAAAAATGACATGAACCGGGGTGGGGTGTGATAGGCCCCAACATAGACGCGGGATTAACAAAAATCTCACAGATAGAGGGCAATCCTAAGCCTTTGATCCATGGCCTGGTGGATTACTAAAAAAATAATACAGGAAGGTGCATATTCAACAGAAAAAAAAAAAAAAAAATCTTTGTTAGATTTTTACAGTCTACCATTAGGTGAGGCCCATGGAATAACTTAGTGGGTGAGGCCCTGACCGTAGGGTCCACCTTGGTTTATGTGTTGTATATCACACCATCCATCAGTTATTCCAACCCGTGTTAGGGTGTCATCCCAAAAATGACGCAGATCCAAATCTCAAGTGGACCACACAGTAGGGATTGAATGCCCACCATTAAAAACTTCTTGGGGGCCACAAAAGTTTTGGATCAAGCTGATATTTGTGTTTTCCGTTCGTCTAGGTCTATGTGACCTTATCAACAGGTTGGATGGCAAATAAACACTATGGTGGGCCCTAGTAATTTTTTAATGGTGGACATTCAATGACCACTATTCACTGCGGTGTGGTCCACTTGAGATTTAGATCTGCTTCATTTTTACAACCATGTCCTAAAATGAACTGGAAAAACTGATGGACAGCGTGGATGTACAACACATATATCAAGGTAGGCCCCATGGCTAGGGCCTTGCCCACTAAGCTGTTACCCGAGCCTCCACTCCCCTAGGAGATTGTTGGGAAATTCCCCATCTACATTTGGGCCTATTGAATCAACAAATTGGATCGTTGATCAATGGGCCCCAAAATGAGGAGAAAATGAAAACCCTAACATCAATAGCACTAGGAGGGCTAAGGGGGAGGTGATTTGAAGGTACGGTTAATTTCCGATCTCTAGTAATGCTTGCGCTATGGGTGTTTCACACTAGATCATTCTCCTCTCATTTTGGTATTTTGAGGCTGGTAAAATCAATTGATTGAGACCATATAACTAGTATTCACTAACAAGTCGTTTGAGTTCGGTTCTGTTTGGTGAGCACTCACAACAATTGCAATTTGGAAGCATCTATAGTTGTACTTGTGTTGTGGCTGTTTCACACTAGATCATGCTCCACTCATTTTGATGTTGTAAGGTTGAGAACCGATCAATGTATACCATCTTGTTAGTTTTCACTAACAAAACATTTGAGTTCAGTTCTGTTCGGCTAACACCCACAACAAATTGCAATTTGGAAGCATCTATATTAGTAGTTTCCCTATGGGTGTTTCTTAGATCATTCTCCTCATTTTGGTGTTGTGAGGTTGGGGAAATCAATTGATTGGCACCATGTTGTTACCATTCACTAGCAAGTCAATTGATTTCTGTTATGTTTGGTGAACACCCACAACAAATTGCAATGTGGAAGCATCTATAGTATTACTTGCACTATGGGTGTCTTCTAAGGTTGAGAATTAATCAATGTATACCATGTTGTTAGTTTTTTCACCCACAAAACATTCGAGTTCATTTCTGTTTGGCTAACATCCACAACAAATTGCAATGTGAAAGCATCTATAGTAGTAATTGCACCATAGGTGTTTATCACTAGATCATTCTCCTTTTGTTTTGGTGTTGTAATGTTAGGAATCTATCAATCAATACCATTCTGTTACTTGTCAGTATCCACTAACAAATCACTTCAGTTCAGTTCTGTCTGGGGAACACCCACAATGAGTTGCAAATGTGGAACTCCCACTTCTACCATGCATGGCTCCTATTGATTTTGTGCAATTTCAGGTGAAAATTGCCAATTTGGTTGGGAAGACTGTCGGCCTCTATTTCTCAGCCTCATGGTGTGGACCATGCCGGCGATTCACCCCGACTTTTGCCGAGGTATATGGGGAGCTTGCTGCAAAAGGTGATTTTGAAGTCATCTTCGTCTCGGGCGACGAAGATGAGGAATCATTCAATGAGTACTTCTCCAAAATGCCATGGCTTGCCATCCCATTTGCGGATTCGGCCACCCGTGACCAGCTGAATGAGTTGTTCCATGTGAATGGGATCCCCCACCTTGTGATTCTCGATGGAAAGGGGAAGGTCGCGACTGAGAATGGTGTTTCGGTCATCAGGGAGTACGGAGCAGGCGGGTATCCCTTTACGGAGGAGAGGATCAAAGATCTGAAAGAGGAAGCAGAGGCCGAGAAGAGAAATCAGACGTTAAGATCTATCCTGGTTTCTCACTCCCGCAACTATGTGATTTCAAATGATGGAAAGAAGGTATGTATACCCTCTCTTTGTTAGAGGTTTGCTAGCCCAACAAGGGCCTCTGCATGTATTCATGCGTGTGGGATATCCGTGCTGTGTGGATGATCTGGACCAATGATTATTTTCATGTCTGGCCTATTTGATTGTTGAACGGTTGGATTTTTTGGACAGATCATCTACATGGCGATTCCCATATGATAAGCAACATGGGTGTTCCACACAGGTAGTCAGTTAGCACACAGGGCAGCATGTAGAGGTGCCTGTGGAGGGGTGTATGTGGGCCACCATACGGGATAAGCAAACATCTCCTTAATTGAAATGATGGGGCCCACCCGTTTTCGAGTTAGGGTGTCATGTTTGGGAGATTGGGTGGGTCCCATCTTTTAGAAGGGTTATGGTGATGACAACATTATCTTTACCAACATGTTTCAGTTTGCATTCCAGCAGGACCTCCACCCTCTTTGTTTGGAAGTTGGAACCATTCTGGTGGCCCCTTGGTGGATGGCCAAACAGTTAAAAATCACACAGTCTTGCAATGGAGTGCACCCCACCATCCCTTGCAACTGTAATGCACAGTTGCTATTGGATGGTTAGGATTGTCCCATATATGTGAGTGGGGCCCATGTCCGTGGAGGTCTGGCCTACCACAATGTGGGCAGTGGATGATCAGAATCCATACATTTGAGTCTTATCTAATAGAACCTTGTTTTGCATTAGGTCCCAGTCTCTGATCTTGAAGGCAAGTTGGTGGGCCTCTATTTCTCGCTGAGCTCTTTCAAATCATGCCGCGAATTCACTCCAAATCTCGTCGAAATCTATGGGAAGCTGAAGGAGAGAGGAGATAATTTTGAGGTTGTGCTGATCTCTCTCGACGATGAAGAGCAATCCTTCAAAGAAGGCTTTGAGAGCATGCCATGGCTTGCATTGCCATTCATGGACAAGACCCGTGATAAGCTGATTCGCTACTTCGAACTCCAGACACTTCCGACATTGGTCATAATCGGGAAGGATGGAAAGACACTTAATTCCAACGTTGCTGAGATTGTCGAGGAGCATGGAATTCAGGCATACCCGTTTACACCAGAGAGGCTGGCCGAGCTTGCGGAGATGGAGAAGGCCAGGCTCGAATCGCAGACGTTGGAATCGCTTCTTGTGTGTGGAGAGCGGGATTTTGTTATAGGCAAAGGCGGCGTCAAGGTAAGATTCGAAAGCTGATACTGTATTCTTACTCAGGCAGTTTGAAGAGGTGGTTCATGATGCATGTGCCAGCATGGCACATACATACAAGATCTGGACTGTTGATCAGATGGGGCACCCCAAAACACATGACCTGGTCCACATGTCAGGCTGATCCCCTGATCACACTCGTTTTGCAAAATACAGGCTGTTAGTGATGCAGGACAATTAACCACTTGCTCTAAAAGCTCAAATTGATAGAGCATAGTGAATTAATCCCTTTTATCTCATTAGCCCAAGCCCCACATCACATGGATTAGGACCTCGGCCAAACCCCTCTTGTGGGCCCCACATCACATGGGTACTGCCTCACACAAGCCACCCGCCTCACATGGGCCGCCCACCCCGAGTGTGTCCCCATCCCCGCATCCCACAAGCTACCTCACTCGAGCCCGGTGTGAAAATGCCCCTGCATTAGATAGTCATTTTGCTCACATGGTGTGTGGCCCACCACCCTCCGGATGAGCGGACCAGCCTGATTTTTGGCCCCAGGCATGTTCATGTTGTGCCCCACCTGATGAATTGCTTCACACATGTATGTCACATTGGTACATTTGTTGCGGATCTCTTCTTCAATCTGCCTTAACACCTGACCTGCGAGTTAATGTAAAATGGTGAACCATATCACCATCTGATCGAGATTAGTGGATCATAAGAAGTGGGCCCCACTTTTCCTGCTTCCCTTAAAATTCGAGCTGAGTTGGAGCTGCAAGGTTAGCCTACAATGAGCATTTGCTATTGGTGTCCAACACCAGATGTTTATAGCATGAACAAGGAGAACTAAGACCTTTGTATTGATTCATCACATTGTTTGATTGTGGTTCAGTTTCCGGTGGCCGACCTTGTCGGGAAAAACATCCTCTTATACTTCTCGGCGCAGTGGTGCCCGCCCTGCCGCGCTTTCTTACCAAAGCTGATCAAGGCCTACCATGAGATCAAGGCCAGGGACAGCGCCTTTGAAGTGATCTTCATCTCAAGTGATAGTGACCAAGCCTCCTTCGATGACTTCTTCTTGGAAATGCCGTGGCTGGCGCTCCCCTTCGGGGATGAGAGGAAGAAGTCCTTGAACCGTACGTTCAAGATATATGGAATTCCATCACTCGTCGCGATTGGGCCCACTGGCAAGACGATCACCAAGGAAGCCAGGGACCTTATTTCGATCCACGGCCCCCAGGCGTATCCATTCACGGAGGAGCATCTCAAGGCGATGGAGGCCCAGATTGAGGAGCTGGCAAAGGGGTGGCCGGAGAAGGTGTCCCATCCTCTCCATGCAGAGCATGAACTTGTGCTTACCCGTCGTAATGTGTACATATGCGACGTTTGTGAGGAGGAGGGGTTGAAGTGGTCATACTACTGTGAAGAATGTGACTTTGATCTCCACCCCAAGTGCACCTTGGAGGAAAGCAAGAAGGAAGATGATGACGTGGTGGACCATGGTGAGAATGGCCATGATGGTGATGATGGGCGTGAAGAACCTTCTGAGGATGGATGGATATGTGATGGGGAGGTTTGCCATAAGGCTTGAGGTGTTGTCTCTCTTTTGTTGAACCATACTTATATTTGTATGTTTGGATGATTGGGTGATATCTTTAGGCTTTGTGTGATTTTCCTACTAGATGTTATAAGGGTTTTCACTAGACGTTGTTTTATTCCTTTTTAGTATTTGGGTGTTTATGTTTGTGGAAAAAAAAAAAGAAAAAAGAGTGTGATATTTTCACCTCTTAAAATTGGTAGTTGCACCCATGGCTTTAAGAAGCGCGAGCTGCATTACGAGTCTAATGTGACTCGCCCTTGTCAACTAAGACTCGGTTGAATGCAGTCCGGTTTCTTGCCATGGGCTACTCCTGACTCAAGTGAGTCTCATCTTGATTTAGGGGCAAACGAGATAATCCAATGCCATTGATATGATGGGCCCAATTCTTGGGTCTAAACTCCTTGCCCAAACGAGTCAGGTCCAAATGCCCAACACAAATGAAAAACACATCTTGTCAAAAGACCTATTTTGGAGAAGCTATATCATCGAAGGTGTATAGAGGAGACGATGATTATGGCTCATGAGGTCAAGAATATAAGGTTACATTTACGACGAAGATTAGAGATCCAGCAAAATTGGAGTTTCGCAAGCTATATCATCGAAGGTGTATAGAGGAGACGATGATCGTGGCTCATGAGGCCAAGAAATATAAGGTTACAGTTAAGACGAAGATTAGAGATCCGGCAAAATTAGAGTCTCATGGCTAAAGTAGCAAATGGATCCAATAACTGATTGCAGGACACAGTAGATGAACTGATATAGGTGGACGGATCAGCTGTAGCAGTGATGGTGTTCAGCAATTTGAAATAGAGATCTGGTGGCAATATGGCAGCCAAGGCGTTAGGTAGTGAGTAAAGTTTAAAATATATTTTCGAAAAATTCTACATCTCTTATTGAGGTCGAAATCTGGATCACCCTCCGCTCAGTGTGGCGAACTTTCAACAAACCCTGACCCTGCACAAAGGGTGAGCATAGGAGACCCTGGCTAAGTCGAGGGACCCTCCGATGCCTAAGTTAGGTCAAGGGAATCTAGGTCTAAGTTGAGAGGTAGAGGGAGGGTGCGAGATCTTGCGTACCTGTAGCAATGGGGTACCCCGATATTTATAACTGTGGATTGGGCGGATCGTGTCCGTCAATCTCGGCATAATTTACTCAATCAGCGGGATACTAAAATCGTGGAAATATGGCCCATAATCCAGAGATCGTGTGACACATCGAGCGTATCTGCGGGTGAGATGGTCGGTTATATTCTCTTAAGGCAGTTTCCTAGTTTAGTTTGGCGCATGTTGCACCCACATTCCGCCCTAGCCTCGATTCGGGACATCCTTCTTCTGATGGAGATGAAGATGAGGACGAGGAGAGCCTCGGCTCGAATGTCCTTCTTCTGATGAGGATGAGGACGAGGACGAGCTTCGGCTCGGATATCCCTCTTCTGATGAGGATGAGGATGAGGACGAGGACGAGTCTCGGCTCGAATATCCCTCTTCTGATGAAGATGAGGATGAGGACGAGCCTCGGCTTGGGTGTCCCTCTTCTGACGAGGATGAGGATGGAGCCCTGGTTTAGGTCATCGCTTCATCGGTTGAAGCTTATCATGTCCGACCCAGGGTTCGACTCGAACGCAGTTCTCTTTTGTTATTTAGGGTATTCTCACGTCTGATCGAACTAAGAAGATATTGGTCCTCGAAAATATAAGGGGCTCGGATCTTCCCATAACAGAAGCCCCCTACTCTTCGAGGTTGGCCACGGACTCGGAGAGTAACCATACGGAAATCAACTGCCTCATCTGCTGAACCCTCTACGCACGCCGATATTATCATGATTTTAGAGTTTTAAAGCATCGCGCCCTCGAGGTTTCCCACCCACGGGCTAACATTCAGCGGACGCGTGGTGACGGTTGGAATTTTGAATCATCGTTTGGCCTATGGCTAAACACCACGTATGCCCTGAGAGGCATTTGAGTGACGCTTCCTCTGCCCGAGCGTCGCTTCTGCTACCTGCAGTCCATCATTCAATGTCAGATGCACGCGGCCGTGCAAAGGTCAAACCAGTGACCTGCAGCCACGTGTGCTCGCGAAGTCAGCTCGTGATGGTTCGGCGGCAACCATTACCCCTGCCATTAATGCAGAGATTCTCCTCGAGCTCTATAATCCCCAGCGTTTTCAGAAACACTCCTTACTTCAGCATTTTGAGTTTGTGTTCCTTGAGGAGGCGATTTCCAGCGAAGGCGATTCCGACCGATTTAAAGTTTTCGGTGAAGCGATTCCGACCGATCAGGAGCTTTTATGGTGAAAGCGATTTTCAATGATCGTCCAGTGAGTCTCCTTCCTTGAGCCTCTTTGCATCCCTTCCTTTCAAGATGTCGTCCGACCTAGAAACTGCCCGGGACTACAACGACTCATCCGAGCCAGGGAGTTCCGATGTGGGAGAGGGGCCTCTGAAGGCCCCTTTAAAGTTGTGCCCTTGTATCCCCAACCCCGTAAACAGAAGGAGGCTGGGGCTCGAACTCAGAGGGTCGACAAGAGGAAACCTACCCGAACCCTCCGGGCCACAACTATCGAGGCTGTTGAGATGCCTGCTAGTGGGCGGGCCTCAGAGGCCATCCCCAGAGGCTCCGTGCTAACAGAGTCTCAAATGGAATGGATCCGTTCGGAGTTTAATATCCTAAACTCCGTTCAGATAAGGGCCCCTGAACCCCTTGATACTGCCGGCGCGCCTGCTGAGAGACAAGTCACCATTTTTCTTTGTTCTCTCCAATGTGGGCTCTGACTCCCTCTGCACCCTTTCGTCCGAGCTTTGACTGCCCATCTGGGACTGGCTCCTGGACAATTCACCCCCAATGCTTGGAGGGTGTTAATCTCTGCTTTCATCATCTGGCGTCAAGTTGAAAACTCGAAGTTGACCCCAGAGGAGCTGATGAGCCTGTACTTGGTCAAGCATAACAGCCAAGAACCATGATACTATTTTGCGACCCGAGGCAGCAAAGGGTCGGGACTGGTGATGAACCTTCCCTCTTCCAACAAAGACTGGAAGAATAAGTGGTTCTGGACTGTGGGCGAATGGGAGGCGCCGGGGACAGAGCTTGGGGTTCTGACGACTCAGGTCCCCACCCACTTCTCCAAACCAAGTTGGACTTTAGACATTTCTCCCCTTTCTTTTTGTGCCTCTCTTTTACTTCAGTCTGTCTGAGATTTTCTTTATCCTTGTAGATCTCCCAAGGGGCATGCCACTCCTCGATTCGGACCAGAAGAATCGCATTGCCAAGGCTAAGGCGCGATTGGTGGAGCTCTGCTCCTGGTCAGACCTGATCATTGCCGCCAACCTTCACTGGTCCGGGCTGTGCAAGTCTAAGCCGCTCCCCACTTCCTTCAATAAGTCTTTCTTCCGTTTTTCAGGGGGGATTGAGTAACTTGGTTGCTGACTTGTCGTTTTTTATGCAAGCATAGTCGAGGCATCTGGTTCGTGAAGGAGGAAAGCCGCTGGACGGCAGAGGAGATGTTGAGGGCTGAGTCTCGGACGAAGACCACCGTTCGGAGGAGGCAGGCCGCTCCTTGGGGGGAGGGCCCCTCGGGTTCGGTTTCTGTAACTGCAGCTCCACCTGTCGCTCCAATTTTCACTATCGCAGCTCCTGTTGTGGTGCCTGTCAAGACCCGAGTTTCAGCAATCATTGTTCCAACTCCAGCAATTATAACTCCTTACCCAACAACCATAACTCCTTCCCTTCCACCTACCGCTGCTCCCCCTATCGTGGAGGCCCCTCCTCCAGCCCCCGAGCCTTGTATCACCATACCCTCTTCTTCCGAACGGGATGAGGCCGTCCGGATGGTTGATGACATGCTTTCTCCTCCTGACGACAGGAATGATTTCAGAGCCGAGACTCAAGGCTCGGCAGGCAGCCGAACTGGGGCTGGGGAAGAAGTGGGCTCGGCCCAAGTGGGGGACGAGCGGTGGGAGGTTTGATTCGGGCTATCATATGTCTTGCTTGGTTCCCTGGGCCACCAAGCATGCTCCAGAGGAGGAGATAGCCGGCCTCCTTAGTTAATCGGACAATTCTTTTAGGAACGAGGCTTCCGTATTTTACAGGGTATCTTCTTCTTCTACTGTCTCTCCTTCCATTTCCATTTTTCCATCCGTGTGTTCAAACTTTTCGTATTTTCTTCTTATTTAGTCCATCCTGAAGATTCTTTTAACTCGGGAGAGGCTATGGGAGCTGGAAAAGAGAGATTCAGAGGTGGACGTCCTCGAGACTGAAGCAGGGATCTTGCAGGACGAAGCCACTTTTCTCCGATTGGAGCAGGTCGAGCTGCGCCGATAGCTTGAGGAAGGAAAGGCAAGGGCAGGATGGGCGGGCTAGAGAGCTCTAGCTGCAAGGGGTCGCAAGTGATCTCGAAGCCTGTTGTGGTGCAGTGGCGGCTGAGCTGACATGAGCTAGGGCTCATGCGGATTCATTGGCTAAGGAGATTACCCGACTAGGCGAAGTCTTGGATCAGACTAGAACCGAGGTGGCAGAAGAATGGATCCGAGCTGTCTCCCAAGCAATGGAAGCTCAGCGGGTCGAAGATGAGGCCTCCCTGGCTGGAGCAGTGGTTGCTGCAGTAGACGTCTTCAAGATTTCAAAGGAAATGGACGCCGAAGCCACCAAGTTTTACAATTGTGGCTTCGATGCTTGTATTGAGGCGGTCCAAGATTTGTACCCAGACTTCAACCTCGGACCTTTGTTGCATAAAGACACCGGAGAGGTACCAGCTGAAGATGTCCGACCGGATCAAGCCCCCGACTCCCCAAGCTCCTCCGACAACATAGTCTTTAATATCTCCCGTAGTTGACTTGAAGCCCTCCTTTTTTGTGTATAGATTTTATTTTTTAACTCTCTAGATGATGATGATTTTTGACCCTTTGGAAAGGGCGTCCGGATGATAACTGCTTTTATACATGTTATTCTGTAGTTAATTTTTGGATGTTCTGTTGTTTGTTGATTGTCGAATTGATTCGCTGCAAGTCGGTTTACTTTAAGGCATGGCCGAGCCGACCCCTTCCAATGCCGTCTCATAGAATTCTGAAGCCTTTATGGCCTGATCCTCGTTGTCCGAACCCACTGGGGTTGGCTCGTCCCACGATTGGCGAGAAACCTTCGCTTCATCCGTTAGTCGGGCGATGAGTTAACTCTTATGTTGGAGAGTCGGGTCATCTTTTGGCTTTTCTTCTGACTGAAAGGGGATGCCCTGTCAAGTTTTCGTGGGATAACGCTCTAACCCCTTCTTCAAGGGATCAGTTCGTTTAGTCTGCCTCTGTATATGAGGTAACTTTTCTTTTAATAGATAATTCGTTCATATAGATAAGAAGAGACGAATTTTATTAAGAGCCTTAAAGGCTTGTTGCTAAGAGGCGTACACGTGTTGAGAGCCTTAAAGGCTTGTCGCTCGGAGGCGTACACTTGTTGAGAGCCTTAAAGGCCATTTCTTCACTGATAGTAAACTTTCAGGTGCTCGGCATTCCATGAGTGGGGGAGCTGACGACCCTCGAGGTCTTCTAAGTGGTAGGAGCCCGATTTGGTTGATCAGACCACACGGTAAGGCCCTTCCCAGTTAGGTCCGAGCGCCCCAGCCCCAGACTCTGTAGTGTTCTGGAAGACTCGGCGAAGGACTAAGTCCCTTGATCAGAACCGCCTGGTTTTGACTTTAGAATTGTAGAACTTTTCCACCTGCTGGTGCCGAGCTGCGACTTGGAGCCTTAAGATATCTCTGACTTCTTCAAGCAAATCCAGGTTAGCTGCAATCTGCTCGGAGTTCTGATTTTCTCGGTAATTCCTAACTCGAGCAGTAGGAAGGCCAATTTTAACTGGCACCATCGCTTCCGAGCCGTAGGAAAGTGAGAAAGGGGTCTCCCTTGTAGATGACTGAGCTGTGGTCCTGTAGGCCTATAGGACGGATGGGAGCTCCTCGGCCCAGTTGCCCTTTGCTTTCTCCAACTTCGTTTTGAGATAATGCTTGATCACCTTGTTGACAGCTTTTACCTGTCCGTTGGAATGTGGGTGCCGAGGGGACGAATACGTGTTTGTGATGCCGAGCTCTCGGCACATGCCCTGAAACTTATCGTTGTCAAACTGTCTGCCGTTATCGGACACAATGGTGTGCGGGATCCCGAACCGACAGATGATATTTTTCAGATGAAACCAATCACCTTCTGTTCTGTGATTTTTGCAACAGGCTCGGCCTCGGCCTACTTGGTGAAATAGTCATCTGCGACAATAGCGAACTTGACTTGCCCCTTTCCTGTTGGTAGAGGGCCGATGATGTCAATTTCCCACTGAGCGAATGGTCGCGGACCGCTCATGGGAGTCATTTCCTCCGCAGGTTGCCTCGACACAGCCACATAGCGTTGGCATTTGTCGCACTTTCGAACGTAGTTCTTTGAATCTTCATTAATAGTCGGCCAGAAATATCCTTGTCGGAGTATCTTCAGGGCTAAGGATCGGTTGCCAGAGTGGTTTACGTAGATTCCTTCATGAATTTTCCAAATCACGTAATCAGCCTCGTTGGGTCGGAGGCACCTGAGGTAGGGTTGAGAATGCCCTTTCTTATATAGGATGTCGTCAAGGACGACATACCGCGCAGCTCGGATTCTCAGGCGCCTGGCTTCCAGTTTATCCAAAGGGATGTCGCCAGATGTGAGGTAGTTGAAAACCGGGTCCATCCAGCTCGGAGTAGCTTACACTGGATTAACCGCTTTCTTCTCTACCCGGTAAATGCTCGGATGTTCTATGAATTCCACAGGAACGATCCGCGGGATCCTCCCTTCTGAAACTGAGGCTAGTTTTGTCGAGGCGTCGGCCCACGAATTTTCTACTCTGGGAATTTGGTGAATCGTACAGTTCCAGAATCTTTCAATTAACTTGTTCGCCTTGTCTAAATAAGCGATCATCCTCATCTCCTTAGCTTCATACTCTGTGGAGATGTAATTTACTACCAGCTGAGAGTCACATCGGACCTGGAGAGTCTGGACCCCCAAACTCGCTGCCAATCTGAGTCTAGTCAGTAAAGCCTCGTACTCCGCCTCATTGTTTGAAGCTTTGAAGCCGAGTCTGATCGCATATTAGATGGACGTAGAATCAGATGCGATCAGGACGATCCCAGCTCCGGCTCACTTAGCATTGGATGATCCATCTACGTAGAAGATCCATCCGGATTCCGATACATTCCCTAGGTTGGACGAAGGCTCGGGTGGAATGGTCTCACCTTCGGCGCTGACCTCTCTTGTACTCGAAGTGGTGAATTCGGCAATGAAGTGAACTACGGTTTGACCCTTAATCGCCATCTTCGAACGAAATTGAACGTCGAACTCTCTAAGCTCGATGGCCCACTTGGTTAGCCGGCCTAAAACTTCGGGTCTCTGGAGGACTTGTTTGAGAGGGGAGTCGGTTAATACAATGACTGAATGGGCTTGAAAGTACGGACGTAACCTTCGATCTGAAACGACAAGACTAAGCACTAGCTTCTCCAAGCGCGGATATCCTGTCTTCTCCGGTACCATAACTTTGCTCACGTAGTATACGGGATGTTGCTTGCCTCCGACTTCTCTCATTAAGGCCGAACTGATGGCCAAGGCTGAGACTGCAAGGTACAGGAACAGAGGCTCACTTTCTTCGGGCTTCGACAGTAGGGGGGTGAGCCCAGATACTGCTTCAATTGCTAGAAGGCTTATTCGCATTCTGATGTTCATTCTGCCTTCTTATGACCCTTAAACTGTTGAAAGAAGGGGAGGCATTTATCTGTTGCTCTGGATATAAAACGCCTGAGTGCTGCGACTCGCCCTGTAAGACATTATATTTCTTTGACAGTCTGGGGTGGACTCATGTCAAGGAGTTCTTTGATTTTGTCAGGGTTTGCTTCAATGTCTCTCTAGCTGACCTGAAACCCGAGGAATTTTCCTGAGCCAACTCCGAAAGTGCACTTTGCGGGATTCAGCTTCATCTGGTATTCTCGGAGGACGGTGAACGTTTCTCTAAGATCTGTCAGGTGATCGGATGCCTTGATACTTTTCACCAACATGTCGTCGACGTATACTTCCATGGTATGTCCGATCTGCTTGACGATCTGATTCACTAGTCTTTGGTAAATGGCCCCAACATTCTTTAGGCCAAACAACAAGACTCAATAATAATAGAGCCCCTTATTCGTGACAAAGGTGGTCTTCTGCCTGTCAGGGGGATGCATTGCGATCTGGTTATACCAGGAGTATGCGTCCAAGAAAGAGAGTAGTTCGTGTCCCGCCATGCTGTCCACCAGCTGATTGATCCAAGACAATGGAAAACTATCTTTCCGATATGCCTTGTTTAGATCCGAGTAGTCTACACAGACCCACTATTTCCTGTTGGCCTTCTTGACGATGACCACATTCGCAATCCAATCGGGGTAGTATACCTTCTCTATGAAACTAGCATCGAGCAAGACAGAGACCTCGTCGGGAATGGCCTCGTACCGCTCGACATCGAATGATCTTCTCTTTTGCTTTACCGGTTTGTGTTCTGGGTCCACGTTCAGCCTATGGACCAAGACATTAGGAAAGATCCCCGGCATATCTACATGTGATCATGCAAAGACGTCCTTATACTATCATAAGAAGGTTAGCATTTCGGACCGCTGCTCAGGGTTTAGTGAAGTTCCGAGCTGAATAGTCCTGCTCGGATCTGCCTTGTTGAGCGATACTTTCTCCAGATCTTCCACTGACGATTCTTCCATGGGTCCTCTGGGGTCCAGCATGTTGATGGTAAGTGTTTGCTTGATCGACCCCTTCTTGATTGTTATAGCATAACATCTCCGAGCCTCGCGTTGATCGCCTCGGAGATATCCTATCCCACCCTTGGCAAGGAATTTCATCATCAAATGATAGGTGGAGACAAATGCTCTTATTGCATTGAGGGAAGGTCGGCCCAAAATGGCGTTATGCACCGATGGTATGTTAACAACTAAGAAGTCCACCATAAGAGTGACTTGGTGTTGCCCTTCTCCCGCAGTCACAGGGAGGGAAATGGCTCCTTCAGAGATTACTCTTTTTCCGGCAAAGCCGTACAGGGGGGTCTTCACAGGTCTGTGGTGGGACCTTGGTATCCCCATTCTTTCAAAGGCTTCGGAATAGATCACGTCAGTCGAGCTCTCGGTGTCGACCAGGATGAGGTATACCTTGTGGTTCGCTATGGTCATAATAATTACCAGGGCATCGTCATGCGGATGCTGGATTCTGCGTACATCTTCCGTAAAGGTCAGAGTGCATGGGTTGACTCGGAGTTCCTTTTTGGGCCACTCGGTCAAGTAGATGTAATGCTCCAGGTCGAATTTTCGAGAGTGGGCTTTCCGCGCCCTGTTAGAGTCCCCTCCACCAGACGAGCCCCCGAAGATGGTACAGATTTCGGCGGGCTTTTTGGTAGTATTATTCGACTGCTCCTGCTCTCGCTCTTCTTTCCGAGCGATTTTTCCTTCCTTGGTGTATTGGCGTAGATGTCCCTTCCGAATAAAGGCCTCGATCTCATCTTTGAGATCCACACAGTCGATCGTGTTATGGTCGTGATCTCGGTGAAAATGGCAGTACTTACGCTTGTCTCGATGATCTAGGTCGGCCCTCATACAAACGGGCCAATTTAGCAGCTTTTCTCCTCGGATGTCCAATAGAATCTGCTCGGTGGATGTGTTAAGAGGAGTGTAAGAGTGGAACTTTCCTTCCGGCCTTCTGCTCAAGCGACGATCGCGAGGAGCGTGGTCATCAGGCCCTTTGTTGGACAGTTGGGATTACTCGTTCCTAGGCCTCTTCCCTTTACTATTCGGCTCTGCCACTTGGACATTTTTGTGGGCATTGGAGAATTCTTCGGTGTTAGTGTATTTCTGAGCTCTGGTAACGAGTTCTGCAAACGTCTTTGGTAAGTTCTTTCCAATGGAGAAGGTGAATTTCCCTTCCTTTAGGCCACTGAACACAGCTGCAAGTGTCATCTTGTCGTCGTAATCTTTTATTAACAATGCTTCTTCATTAAAGCGAGCAATGTAATCTTTCAACGACTCTTTCGGCTCTTGTTTGATAGCAAGTAGGTGAGTGTTGGGCTTCCGACTTCTCTTACCACTTATGAATTGGGTAAGGAATAGTCGACTCATCTCTACGAAGGAACTAATGGAATTTGGCTCAAGCTGCAAGTACCAACTCTGAGTGGAGCCCGTGAGCGTGATCGAGAACCCTCGGCATATCATGACATTCGTCGCTGTCTGGATCTGCATCTATAAGCGATATGCTTCCACGTGCTCGTATGGGTCTCTGGACCTAGAGTATTGAATGACGGGAGGTATCCGGAACCTTTAAGGCATCACCTCGTTCATGATTTCCGAGGTGAAGGGAGGCTCTCGCTTGAACAGCGGCTGGAATTGACGTCAGCTATTGTTTCTTTTCTAGAGCTAAGAATTTGTCATTGAGCTCTGCGAACCGTTTCTCCCAAGGGTTCTTATTCTCTACTACAATTTCTTGGGCGTTTTCTATTTCTGGGGTCCTCCTTCCCCTCCTCCATTTTAGCTGATGACGGATATCCGTCGGTGGCAGGGCTGAAGTGACTGAAGCATTGGTTAGAGCTTGAGTGGCTGTGTTCCAAGCTGAGACTCGAATTTGGGTCGGACGAGGATTTTAACCCGAAACCGTCATCTGGGGGTGTTGAGGCGCCTCGGGCCTCATGCTTCTCGATGCAGAGTGCGCTTCCATGATAAGACCGATTGGTTCGGGAACAGGATTTTCCTGAGTCAGGCGCGGCTAAGGCTCCTGTTGTTGCTTCATCCAGTTTACTTCGTCACGCAGGGCCTGTATCTCGTTCTGCATAGCTAGATACTTACTCGACCGATTGCGAGAACGCTAGGAAGGCCCTGGGGCTGCTCCGGCAGGAAGTGGTGAGGAGGAGCGAGTCTACTCATTTGGCTCTGGTTCCACAACTACTACTTTCTTCTTTCCTCTGACCATTATGCTCGAGAATAGGAACCTGACCTTTTGTATCAGATTCCCACAGACGGCGCCAAAAAATGTTGAGGTCGAAATCTGGATCACCCTCCGCTCCGTGTGGCAAACCTTCGACAAACCCTGACCCTGCACAAAGGGTGAGCAAAGGAGACCCTGGCTAAGCTGGGGGACCCTCCGATGCCTAAGTTAGGTCAAGGGAATCTGGGTCTAAGTTGAGAGGTAGAGGGAGGTGCGAGATCTTACGTACCTGTAGCAATGGGGTACCCCGATATTTATACCTGTGGATTGGGCGGATCGTGTACATCAATCTCGGCATGATTTACTCAATCAGCGGGATACTAAAATCGTGGAGATATGTCCCGTAATCCGGAGATCGTGTGACACATTGAGCGTATCTTCGGGCAAGACAGTCGGTTATATTCTCTTAAGGCAATTTCCTAGTTTAGTTTGGCGCATGCTGCACCCACATTCTGCTGTAGCCTTGATTCAGGATATCCTTCTTCGGATGTGAGAGCCTCAGCTCGGATGTCCTTCTTATGATGAGGATGAGGACGAGCCTCAGCTCGGATATCCCTCTTCTGATGAGGATAACGATGAGGACGAGGACGAGCCTCGACTCGGGTGTCCCTCTTCTGATGAGGATGAGGACGGAGTCCTGGTTTAGGTCGTCGCTTCATCAGTTGAAGCTTATCAGGTCCAACCCAGGGTTCGGCTCAAACGCCGTTCTCTTTCGTTATTTAGGGTATTCTTGCATCTGATCAGACTAAGAAGATGCTGGTCCACGAAAATATAAGGGGCTCGGATCTTCCCATAACATCTCTTATTTTAATTATGATATTAGGGTCCAAGCCTTTAGCAGACAATCTCACCACGTCAGGCCGGGCATCATCAAACCGACTAGATATTACCCCCCGCCTATTGAGAGCTCAGAGAAGATTGGGCTCCAAGGGGTCACCATGATTTATGGCTTTATCTACACTGTCTATCCATTTTGGGATATCATTTTAGTATACGAGCCTAAAAATAAGGCAAATCCAAGACTCAGGTGGACTACACCATAGCAAGCAGAGGTGGTGATACTGTTAAAGCCTTATTAGTGATGTTTATTTGCCATCCAAACCTGTTCTAAAACTTTCATGGCCCCAAAAAAAAATTCAATGGTAAATGTTTAATCCCCACTGTGTGGTCCACTTGAAACTATTAATTGCTACAATTTTTTTCTTGTATCCTAAAATGATATTAAAAAAAATAAAAAAAAATGCATGGCAGGTGTTGATAAAGCCACGCATCACGGTTGGCCCCTTGGAGCCACAGCCCGTGAGGTAGTACCTAATCCGCGTCCGGGTCTCACCGAACCCAACTTGCCCATGTATCGTATTATAATAATACGAAGAAGATTGCGTACCGACTGGTGAGTAAATTCTCTAGAGCCAACCACGATGTATATGTCTTATTCATGCCGTCCATATTTTAGGGCATGAAATTAAAATTGGAAAATATTCAAAACTAAAGTGGACCACACCACAAGAAACAGTGTGGATTGAATGCTTACCGTTGAAAACTTCTTGGGCCTCACAGAAGTTTTGGATCAAGCTGATATTTGTATTTGCGTTAATCCATGCCTGTGTGGCCTTGTGAATTACAGATAAACATCATTGTAAGTCAAGGATGTCATTATCCCCGCTTTTTGTTTCATTTGGTGTGGTCCACTTGAGCTTTGGATGCGTTTACTTAGCCACGGTCAGGTTAAGTAGCCAGACTTGCTACTGAAGTAACGTCACTAAGTTTTATGGGCTCCACGGTCGTGTATATCTTGTATCCACACCTCCCATCCATTTGAAGAGTTCATTTTAGGGCAATATATAAAGATTGAGTAAAATAAAAAGCTCCGGTTGATCCCAACACAGAAAACAGTGAGGAAAGTGGCGCGCACCATTAAAAACTTTTAAAAGCCACAAAAGTTTTAGATGAAGCTGATATAAGTGTTTTCCCTTATTTCTTGTATTTTTTAACTTTCAAACAGGTTGGATTTCAAATAAATATTATAGTGGGCCTTAGGATAGTTTCAACGGTGGAAATCACTTTCCTCAATGTTTAATGTTTTCTGTGGTGGGTACACTACAGCTTTTTTATCAGCCTTATCCATTGGCTCGTACCCCTAAAATAATGTATAAAAATAGATGGACGGTGTGGATACAACACGCCCACGTAACCTGGTGACGTCACTTCAGACCTACTAGTCAACCTGTCAATATCTAATCCGCGTCAGCTTTTGCTGGAAATCCGCTTACCATGGATAAGATAGGCCCCCACAGAATTTACTATCCGCTTCCATAATAATGGCTGGAAGTTTGCTTACTCTCAGAGCCGTACACGTGTGCACACACGTGCATTAGATCTTAGCTTTTCATAGAGTTCAAAATAATGTTATGCCAGAAAATCAGATAACTCTTCATGTGTTCCAACATAAAAAGAAGTAAATCGACGGTTAAAACTTCATTTCCAGCCATTCATTTTGTTTTGACATGCGGTGGCCCATCTGAGGTATGAAATGGTCTGATTTTTATGCTAGAAGATCCAAGCGATTCAACTCACCTCACGGAAAGCTCAGATTTCACGCACGTGTTGCACAGTGATACACGGGCCCACGTGTGGACGTGTGGAGATCCAAAACGCTTTTAATATTTTAGAGATGGGCATCCTTTTAATAGTTTAGAGAAGAACTTTGATAATCTGGAGCGTGATGGATGATACGCAGGCATTTAGAAATGATATATAAATTGCATATATGGCATACGATTAATTCAAATCAAACCGTCCAAACTGTGGGTCAATATTTAGATGTATCATGAGCAAAAAGTTACAATTATAAGATTATCTGAAGGAACATTTAGTGGACGGTCATACATGAAAAAAACTCAATGGTCCTATTTCAACGAGAAGTGTCCAATAATCAGATTTTACGATTTCTCAACGAATCTAATACTGAGATTATGAATTTGATAATAGTCGGTTTAGTTTACGTATGCAACTTTTGAGTGCCTGCGTATCAAGCATTAGACGCCGCTGGAGTATCAATTAACTCCTTTTTCCTTCCTTTTTTTTTAATATTGTTTCGTTTGTCGTTGCGTCGCCGGGAATGCCTTTTCCGGTACGTGACGGATGATTTTCAGTAGTATGCGCGCGGGATTATTAGTCTAGAAAATGGGTACATGATTAGCTAATCCAGGCCACTGGATCGTCCTATCCCAGCACGGATGGAAGATGTTTGTAATCCAGGCCCTTGGGTGTTGATTTCCATCCCACCGTAGATAGACTAGATCCATGAATCTCCCACTTTGGAAGATCCAGAAGTCGAGCATGAGGCTTTTCAGTTCATGTGGACAGCTGCTGTATTTTGGTACGGTACTGGTTGGTGCTGTGGGCCACACCATTATGTACGTATTTCATCCATGCTGTCCATCTATTTTTTTCAGCTCATTCTAGGAAACCATTCCAAAAACGATCCAGATCTAAATCTCGGGTGGACCACACCACAGGCAAGAGTGGTGATTCAATGCCACCGCTAAAAATTTCTTAGGGTCCACCGTAATGTTTATCTGCCATTTGACACGTCGATTAGGTCGCATCATAGACATGGTTGAAGGGTAAAAAACAAACATCAGCTGGATCCAAAAATTTGAAGTTTTTTAATGGTGTACCAGTGTTTCCAATGGTGTAATTCACCTGAGATTTGAATCTGCCTTACTTTTGGGTCATGCTCTAGATGAGCTGAAAAAGTAGATGGACGGCATAGATAAAATACACTCATCATGGTGGGTCCCACAGCACTGACCAGTACTGAGTTTTCAGTAGTGGAGTGGTCACTATCGAATCCGAATTCACTGGGGACACCTCCATGTATGGCGTAGCCGGGCGCGGATTAGATACTGACAAGGTCAGTAGCCAAATCGCTACTGAAGTGATGTCAGCGTTCGGTGTAATTAGCAAACCTCTAAATTCTAATCCATCCACCAAAAAGCTAAGAAATTATCCAGGCAACTAAACAGTGGGTCCCACCTGATGATGAACTGCCCTGATCCCACACACGTGTGGCCGCGAGTAGGATTGTCGTGAAACCGCGCACTGATTCTGATTTCTTCCGCAAATGTGTCGACGTCAATGTTCGGTTTCTTCGTCACGAAGAAACTCTACTTAACATCGATAAAAGGCCTACTCTCTCCCGTAGCTCTTCAAACAAAGGCTCGCTTATCGAGAGAGAGATCGAGAGAGATAGAGAGAGGGATGACGGACGTTATAACGACGGTTAACGGCGATTGCCACGACTTGAAGTCGCTTCTGTCCGCCGAGGACAGGGACTTTCTTGTCCGGAACAACGGCGACCAGGTACGATTAATTCCCGATTATTTGCGCTTTCTCTCACTAACCGCGACTTTCTTCTGATTGTAGCTTGGACGAATGCGCGCGGGAGCGCCGATTGGAATCGTGCCCCTGCCGTAAGAGCACGTTAGCCGTTCAAGAGGTGGGCCTCATCTTAAATATGCGGCGTTGACTTAACGGCGATCCCGAGTATGATACTCTCCGTTCGATCAATTGTGTTGAGTATAAACCGTTGGCGCTTTTGACCTTTTCTGTTTTAGGCTGCCAATGGTTAGGATCCGATACGGGTGAGATCGCCTACCGGAGGTGGGGCCCACCTCATGAACGGTTCCGATCCTCTCATGCCGTGTCTCCGAAATTCGGTACTCCAACGTGGCACGGTACTTTCTCCGTTACGGGAAAGAGTTCCGATGAAAGTTTAATCGCGGCGTTGTGTTCTGTGCAGATTAGGTGCAGCCTCGGCTACACCCAAGATGGTGCGTCCCTTTCAGTGGGTCCCACCTTTATGTATTTATTTTATATCCACTCCGTCCATCCGTTTTTCCAGATCATTTTAGGATTTGATTCCAAAAATAAAATAGATCCAATACTTAGGTGGACCATAACATAGGATACAGTGTTGATTGAACGCCCTAGCGTTAAAAAGTTCCTATAGCCCACCGTAAATTTTATTTTCCATCTAACTTTTGATGATCTCACATAAACCATTATTAAGGTAGAAAACAAATATTAGATTGATCCAAAACTTTCGTGACCCTTTAATGGTCAATCCAAAATGTTTCCTTTGGTATGGTCCACCTGAGAATCAGATCATCTTAATTTTTGGGATTATAGGCTAAAATGATCATTAAAAACAGATGAACGGAATGGATATAGAATAAATATATCGAGATGACCCCACCATAAGGGCTGCACTTAATTTGCTCCGGTTGTGTTCGTCGCCTAAGACAAGGGAATTTCGGTTATTTGGAGGGATGATTTTATCTCGCGCCGGTGGCTCGCTCAACCTACTCGCGCCTTCTATTCTACCACATCGTGTGATGATCCAGACCATTCGTTTAGAATTCCCACGGTGACTTGGCTGTATGGTATATGGGATATTCGAGATGAACGGTCTGGATCATCACGTGGTGGGGCAAAAGGGCTAGCAGATTGAGCGAGCCTCCACAGGAGAATCTTGCTAAGCAAACAAACCTCGGGAGAACCAGCCTCATAGACTAGATTTCACGGACGCCGATTTCCTGGGAAGCTAGAAACCTAAGTGGGGCCCACAGTGATGTTCGTGAGAAATCCACCCCGTCCATCCGTTTTTTGAGATAATTTTAAGACATGGGGGAAAAAATGAGAAGGATCCAATGCTCAAGCGTTCCAAAAAAGTGAGGATTGAACCTCTACAGTTGAAATATTCGTGGGCCAAAGAAGTTCTGAACGAAGATAATATTTGTTTTCCCAGTTTATCTCAGTAGTAATGATGTTATGAACGGTGTGGATGGCATCTAAAAATCACTCTCGACCCAGGGAGGTTTCAACGGTAGAAATTTCCCTGCCCACATTTTCCTTTACTAAGCCTACTTGATTTGTGGATCCTTCTCAATTTTGATCTATAGTACTAAAATGATCTCAAAAATCGAATGGACCGTGTGGATTTTTCACAAACATCACTGTGGACCCCACTTAAATAAGCTTCTAAATTTCACTTCGACGGCCGAATAGAATCACAGATTTTATCGGGATGCGGTGAGAAGGACGCAATCGCAGGGCTCCCGCTTTTCTACGCCGGCATGCATCTGTTTTATCTTACACTCACTGCATTTAATACAAAAGCATTAACAAAGTTGACAATGACGTGGACCAATCACAATCACAATGCATTAAAATAAATCCAATTCACGTGTTTTATCCTAAGCCGGCTTTGGCGGGGCATGGATTCGGTATTACCCATCTAGAACACTTAGCTAGACATGGACGGTCTTGTTAGAGTTCTGTTGGGTCACCCATGATATATCCAAGCTTTTCATCCATTTTGAAAGATAATTTTAAGTCCATGATCCTAAGAAGGAGATAGATCGAATGATCGAGTAGACCACACTACTTGAATTAGTGGTGACAATGACCCAACGTCGAAACCTTCCTAAGGCCCGATGTTATTTTTATTTGTCATCCAACCTGAGGTCAGGTAGAGCTGGATGGATGAAGGAAAAAAATAAATTTCAGCTTCATCCAAAAATTATGTGTTCCCAAGAGGTATTGCGCAGTAGGCATTCAATTTTCGCTGATTCATGTGGTGTGGTCCATTCAATCCTTATATCTGCCTACTTTTTGAGCTCTATGTGCTAAAATGATTTATTTATTTATTTTTTATTATTATTTTTTAAATGTATAGACTGCTTGGATTTTTTATTTTTTAAAAAAAACAAATTTTATGGTGGGCTCCCCAAAATCCTGACAGGACTGTCCATTTCGGGCTAGTCACCGGTGGGTTCCCGGATCGACTGCGCGGTTTGGGTGGATCCCCTGGTAATGTATTTACCTTATATAGACATTGTCCATCCATTTTAAAAGCTGGACATGATTTTTTTTTTTTTAAATGAAGCGGATCTAAAACTTAAGTGGTCCATACCACATAAAACAGTCATGATTGAATCCCCACAATTAGAAACTTCATGGGGCCTCTTGGAATGCTTATTCACCATCCAACATATCGATTAGGTCATACAGGCATGGATGCGGAGACTATACAAATATCAGCTTGATATAAAACTTTTGAGGCCCATTAAAATCTATTCCCACTACTTCCTATATTATAGTCTGCCTTAAATTTTGAGCTGCTTCATTTTTTGGATCATGCCCTAAAATGAGTTTTCAAAAAACAGATGGACAAAGTGTATATAATTCAGAAACATCAAAGTGGGCCTATGGTCCGCGGCTGATCCACCAAGGTGCTTGGATCTTTGACCATGGGGCCCACAAAGATGTATGTGCATTACATCCACACTGTTCTTCTGTTTTAAAAGCTCATTTCGGGACATTATTCAAAAAATGAAGTGGATTTAAATATCAGGGGGACTATACCACAGGACATGGTGGTGAATTGAGCATTTAAATCTTTTTGTGGCCCACAAAAGTTTTTGGTATCAAGCTTTTTTTTGTGTGGTCCCTTCATCCAGGTCTTTTTGACCTTATCAACAGGTTAGGATGGCAAATAAACATTCTAGTGGACCCCAAAAAGTTTTTATTCATGGGTATTCAATCACCACAATTTTATGTGGTGTGATTTTGGATCTACTTCATTTTTGGGATATCTTTCAAAATTGATGGATGGCATGGATGTAAGGATCATATATCATGGTGGGCTCCATAGTCAAGGATCCACCCACCTTGTGATCCTTAAAAGAGTTTTATCCGGACACGGATTGGGTACTACCCTTTCCTGTACGAGCTCAGAACAGGCTAGGGCTCTGATTGTCCCACCATGATGTATAGGTTTAACGGCAGCACCCATTCATTTTTTTCATTTCATTTTAGGGTATAAGCTAAAAAATGAGGCAAATCCAAGGCTCAAGTGGACCACATGGTGAGGATCCACCATTAAAAACTTCTTAAGAGACATAAGTTTTCCATCAAGTTGATATTTGTGTTGATGCTGAGATTTGGTTGTCCCTGCTAGACCGTCGTGTACCTACAAATCTAAGTGACAATGGGGGCCTAGTTGTAGCCAGGGACCCTTTGATGCCTAAGTCAGAATAAGCACACTGGGTCTAGTAGAATTAGGGTAATAGTGCATACATTCTACCATAGGTAGAGACCTTATTTATAGCCTTGCGAGTATCTTCCGTATATGGTAACGAGTCTGCCCATGTAAGTGCGTATCACACAAGGGATTTTCCCTTAGTATATAGCGCTATTCTCGGCGTGATTCTCAGTGAAGATCTTGGGGAGGTAATCATTTCCATATATGAAGGAAATATCTCCCTATGGTCGGCATTCAAGGAAGTCATAGTCCATAGCTAATGTCAACCTTTAAGTCATATTGGCTGAGGTCCTGCAGACCGAGCTTAATTGTCGATCGCGGTCAGGGCCGAGCTTCAAAGTTAGGGCCTATAATTAAGGTCAAGTTGGTACTTATAGTCGTTCCTTGGTCGCAATAGTGAAATGTTAGATAAGCGACTGAGGCCATTACTTATGGTTGGTGCTTAAGTTGGTTGCAGAAGTTGTACTTGGTAGTTGAGGCCGAGCTCTTACGCGATCTCTCATCCGAGCTCTTTGCCTTGTTGTTTTCATCGGATTCTCATTATTTAGTCAGTCTAGTTTTACCCATAACAATTTGTGTTTTGTTTGTCTATCTGAACTTATTGATGGATTGGATGGTAAATAAGTATCACAATGAACCTTAGGAAGGTTTGAACGGTGGACCATCATTATCATTGTTGCTTCCTATGTTGTGATCTGCTTTAGCCCTTCGGAGCCTCAGCCTATTCTAAGCTCAGAAGAGGCTGCGCTAGTAACCAATCCACCTACCATTTATCCATGCATGAACCAAGAGGCAAATCTAAGGCTCAAGTGGGCTACACCACAATGGTGATAATGAGGCCACCGATTGAAACCTTCCAGGGGCCCACCATAATGTTTACTTGCCATCCAACTTCTTCATAAGGCCCACTATAATTTCATTTTTTTATCAACAATCAATTTATTTTGAATTTATTAGAAATTATTTCTATTTCCATCCCTTGTGGGTTCAAGGAATCTCTGTGACGAGTCCAGAGAGCTTTATGGATTCGGAGTAGTTATCCCCTGAGGAAGACGGTGATCAACCTCATCACGTCCCCTCCCTGCGTCACTTCTCCTCTTGTTTTGGTGTTTTAAGGTGGGAATCAATCGATCACTACCATGTTGTTAGTAAATTGCTAGTGTTCACTCACAAATCAATCAATAACATTTAGTTCTGTTTGGCGAAAACCCACAGCAAATTGCAATGTGAAAACATCTATAGTAGCAGTTGGCTAGTTGCCCTATGGGTGTTTAGCACAGGATAACTCTCCACTCATTTTGGTGTTGTAAGGTTGAAAAAATCAATTGATTGATACCATGTTGTTAGTATTTACTAACAAGTCATTTTAGTTCGGTTCTGTTTGGCAAACACCTGCAACAAATTGCAATGTGTAAGCATCTATAGTAGTAGTTTCCCTGTGGCTGTTTCTCACTAGATCATTCTCCTTTCATTTTGGTATTGTGAGGTGGGGAAAATCAATTGATTGACACCATGTTATTGTTAATCACAAGTCGTTTGAGTTCAGTTCTGTTTGGCAAACACCCACAACAAAAAATTGCAATGTGGAAGCATCTATAGTAGTAAGCTAGTTGCACTGTGGGTGTTTAGCACAGGATAACTCTCCGCTAATTTTGGTGTTCTAAGGTTGGAAAAATCAATTGATTGATACCATATTGTTAGTATTCACTAACAAGTCATTTGAGTTCGGTTCTGTTTGGCAAACACCTGCAACAAATTGCAATGTGGAAGCATCTATAGTAGTATTTTCCATGTGGGTGTTTCACACTAGATCATTCTTCTTTCATTTTGGTGTTGTGAGGTAGGGAAAATCAATTGATTGACACCATGTTATTTGTATTTACTAACAAGACGTTTGAGTTCAGTTCTGTTTGGCGAACACCCACAACAAATTGCAATATGGAAGTATCTATAGTAGTACTTGCATCATAGATGTTTCTCACTAGATCATTCTCTACTCATTATGGTGTTCTAAGCTTGATGTTCTAAGGTTGAAAATAGCATCCCATGTTGTTAGTTTTCACTAGCAAAACGAGTTCAGTTCTGTTTGGCTAACACCCATGACAAATTGCAATGTGGAAGCATCTATAGTAGTACTTGCACCATAGGTGTTTCTCACTAGATTATGATCCTCTCATTTTGGTGTTGTAAGGTTGAGAATCAGTCCATCTATACCATGTTGTTAGTTTTCACCCACAAAACATTTGAGTTCAGTTCTGTTTGGCTAACATCCACAACAAATTGCAATGTGAAAGCATCTATAGTAGTAATTGCACCATAGGTGTTTATCACTCGATCATTCTCCTCTTGTTTTGGTGTTGTAAGGTTAGGAATCAATCAATCAATACCATTTTGTTACTTGTCAGTATCCACTAACAAATCACTTCAGTTCAGTTCTGTCTGGGGAACACCCACAATGAATTGCAAATGTGGAACTCCCACTTCTACCATGCATAGCTCCTATTGATTTTGTGCAATTTCAGGTGAAAATTGCCAATTTAGATGGGAAGACTGTTGGCCTCTATTTCTCAGCCTCATGGTGTGGACCATGCCGGCGGTTCACCCCGACTTTTGCCGAGGTGTATGAGGAGCTTGCTGCAAAAGGTGATTTTGAAGCTGTCTTTGTCTCGAGGGACAGAGACGAGGAATCATTCAATGAGTACTTCTCCAAAATGCCATGGCCCGCCATCCCATTTTCTGATTCGGCCACCCGCGATCAACTGAAAGATTTGTTTAAGGTGAATGGGATCCCCCACCTTGCAATTCTCGATGGGAAGGGGAAGGTCCTGACCAAGAACGGCGTTTCGATCATCAGAGAGTATGAAGCGGACGGGTATCCCTTTACTGAGGAGAGGATCAAAGAGCTGAAAGAAGAAGAGGAGGCCAAGAAGAAAAATCAGACTTTGAGATCTATCCTGGTTTCCCACTCCCGCGACTTTTTGATTTCAAATGATGGAAACAAGGTATGTAGATTCCCTCTCTTTGTTGGAGATTTGCTAGCTAATCTGGTCAGCTTGTGGAGGGGTGTATGTGGAACACCCTTTGAAATTATCAAATGTCTCAGTAATTCAAATGATGGGGCCCACCTGTTCTGGAATTGGGGTCCATGTCTTTTTTGGGTGGGTCCCATCTTTTGCATTCCAGCCGGACTTCCACCCTACATGGGGCCCACCGTCTCTGGTTGGAGGTTGGAACCATTCATTTGGTAGCTCCTTTGGTGGATGGCCAAACAGTGAGAAAATCACATTATCTTGCAATGGAGTGCTCCCTGCAGCCCTGATTTCCCTTGCAATTGTAATGCACAGTTGCTATTGGATGGTTAGGATTGTCCAATATATTCAAGTGGGGCCCATGTGCTCCATAGGTCTGGCCCACCATAATGTTGGAAATCAAGTGGATAATCAGAAACCATACATTTGAATCTTATCAAACAGAACCTTGTTTCACATTAGGTCCCAGTCTCTGATCTTGAAGGAAAGTTGGTGGGCCTCTATTTCTCATTGAACTCTCACAAATCATGCCGTGAATTCACTTCCAATCTCGTGGAAATCTACGGAAAGCTGAAGGAGAGAGGAGAGAATTTTGAAGTCGTGATGATCTCTCTTGACGACGAAGAGCAATCCTTCAAAGAAGGCTTCCAGAGCATGCCATGGCTCGCGTTGCCCTTCAAGGATAAGAGCTGTGATAAGCTGATTCGGTACTTCGAGCTCCGGAAACTTCCTACATTGGTCATAATCGGGACGGACGGAAAGACACTCAATCCCAATGTCGTCGAGGTTGTCGAGGAGCATGGAATTCAGGCATTCCCATTTACAGCGGAGAAGATGGCGGAGTTTGCAGAGATAGAGAAGGCCAGGCTCGAATTACAGACGTTGGAATCAATTCTCGTGTCTGGAGATCGAGATTTTGTTATTGGGAAAGACGATGTCAAGGTAAGATTCAAAAGCTGATACTGTATTCTTACTCAGGCAGTTCGAGAGGTGGTGTTCATGGTGCATTTGCCAGCATTGCATATATATGCGATTTCCTGACTGTTCATCAGGTGGGGCACTCCAAAACACATGCCCTGGTCCCCTGATCACACTCACTTGGTCCTTTTGTTCATATGGTGTGTGGCCCACCACCCTCTGGATGAGCGAACCAGCCTGATTTTTTGACACAGGAATGGACGTGATGAGATTGATCACTGTCTTCTTCATGGGGATAATTACTCTGAATCCTCGGAACTTCTCTTGGACTACTCACATAGATTCTTTTTTGACACAGGAATGGACGTGATGAGATTGATCACTGTCTTCGTCATGGGGATAATTACTCTGAATCCTCGGAACTTCTCTTGGACTACTCACATAGATTCCTCGAATCCATGGGAAAAAATAGAAACTAGAAATGAATTCTAATAAATTCAAAAATAAGTTGATTAATGATAAAAACAAAATTACAACTCTTTAAATAGTAATATCAAACATAGGAATAAGTTTCAGAATCAAACTCCTGACTTGCTATAAATAGTAAACTAACTATCTTATAGAATTTCTATTAGACTTCATGGTTTTCGGCCAAAAATAGTAATTGTCCAATTTAGTCTAACCATGTTAGGCTCCAAAATTTTCTAGGCCCTTTTCATGTTGGACACAACTCCTAAAGCTCAAAGGATCAATATTTATGATGGAACTAAAACTTACTATAAATAGTAAATATGAAATTAAAAATGATTTTTGACCGTCAATATAATGGAATCTCGCAAATCTGGCATGGGCAACCCGGCATATGGATTGGTTGGCTAAAGTAGCTTCTTGTACCCAAAATCATATATGGTACGTCGAAAAACTCATTCCAGTTTACGAGATATGCCTGTTTTAGGGTTCTGACAGTCCTAATCACTTTCGCCTCCGATCGGGCCTTCTCTGGTTCATCTTGGACATAAAAGTGTCTACGACCCACACTCTACATCATTTTTGGGCTCGGGCACGTCACATTTGTACATGGACTGTAGAACTAGATGTCAGCTTCGGAGCTATGTAAAATGGTGAACCATATCACCATCTGATCGAGATTAGTGGGTCATAAGAAGTGGGCCCCACTTGTTCATGCTTCCCTTAAAATTCAAACTGAGTTGGAGTGGCAAGGTTCACTAACGATGAGTCTTTGCTATTGGTGTTTAATACCAGATGTTTGTAGCATGAACTAAGGAGAGAGCTTAAACCTTTGTATTGATTCATCACATTGTTTGATTGTGGCCCAGGTTCCGGTGGCCGACCTTGTTGGGAAACACATCCTCTTATACTTCTCGGCGCAGTGGTGCCCGCCTTGCCGCAGTTTCTTACCGAAGCTGATCAAGGCCTACCATGAGATCAAGGCCAAGGACGATGCCTTTGAAGTGATCTTCATCTCAAGTGATAAGGACCAAGCCTCCTTCGACAGATTCTTCTTGGAAATGCCATGGTTGGCGCTCTCCTTCGGTGATGAGAGGAAGAAGTCCTTGGACCGCACATTCAAGATAGACGGAATCCCATCACTCATTGCGATCGGGCCCACTGGCAAGACGATCACAAAGGAAGCCAGGGACCTTATTACAATCCACGGACCGGAGGCGTATCCGTTCACAGAGGAGCATCTCAAGGCGATGGAGGCCCGAATTGAGGAGATGGCGAAGGGGTGGCCGGAGAAGGTGTCCCACCCTCTCCATGTGGAGCATGAGCTTGCTCTAACTCGTCGTCGGGGGTACATGTGCGACGGTTGTGGGGAGGAGGGGTGGAAGTGGTCATACTACTGTAAAGATTGTGACTTTGATCTCCACCCCAAGTGCACCTTGGATGAAAACAAGAAGGAAGATGGTGATGATGGAGATGAAAAACCATCTAAGGATGGATGGGCATGTGATGGGGAGGTTTGCAAGAAAGCTTGAGGTGTTGTCTCTCTTCTGTTGAACTATGCTAGTATGGATGAGTGGATTGTATCTTCTTGTGCTGTGTGGTTTTCCAACTGCATTTTGCAGGAGCTTTCAATAAAATAATGTTTTGGTCATGTTTGGTATTTGGGTGTTTATTTTTTATGAGAAAATATAATAACAATAATAATAATGATATTTTCACCCCTTAAAATTGGTAGTTCTACCCATGTTTTTAAGACTTAGACAGGTTTGATGTGATTCGCCCGAGTTGACTCAGACTCAGTCAAACCCAGTCCGGTTCATTCCCACGAGTCACACCTAACTCAGGTGAGTCCCGACTTCGGACAGAACTAGTTTAACTGAGTCGCGAGTCTTTTAACCTTAGTTTCACTCAAAATCTATCAATGATAGAAAAGATACTTGCGGATGCCTCATGGTAGAGCTGGGCACAGGACGACTCAACTCAACAAACTTGGCTCGTTCGACTCGTTTAGACTCAACTCGATTTAAACCGAGTGGGTGAGTCGATCCAAACCGAGTTGACTTCATCCAAGTCGAGTTCAGGTAACCCAGTAACTTGACTTTACCCAAAATCCAACTCGATACTGACTCGACTCGATCCAAAACTCAACTTGTACATATATACATTTATATAAAAAAAAAAAAAAAAACCTCATATCCGACATCTCAGAGCTGAGATGCCGTGTAGCTGATGGAGTGACGCAGGGATGAACGTGATAAGGTTGATTACTATCTTCCTCGAGGATGACTACTCCAAATTCACGAAGCTTTTCTAGACTCCTCACAGAAACTTCTCAAGTTCACGAGAAAAAGAAGCAAAATAAAAATAAAAAATTCATAATTTGATTGATGAATGAAATAAATGAATTCACAACCCTTTAAATATGGATACTAAGCAATGGGAGAGATTTCAGAATCAAACTACAACTAAAATTCCTAGAATTCGCAACTTACTATAAAATGGTAAACTTACTATTTATAGACTGTCGTGATTTTCACTAGTGCGCAAGGTTTTCAACCAAAAATATTCTTATTTGGCTTCACCAAGATGTTCTCCTAATTATTTTAAGCACTTTTCACGTTGGGCGTAACTCCTAAAGCCCAACGGATGAAGAGTTATAATTAAACTAAAACTTACTATTTATAGTAAAAATGGAATTAAAATAGAGAAACCACCATCGATGTGATGATATTTCGCAAATCTGGATTGTGTAACCTGCCGTAGCGGGTTGGGTGGCTAAAGTAGCTCGTTCTACTCCAAATTCATATATTTTACGTTGGATTACTCATTCCAAATTGCGAGATACACTCAATTTAAGGTCCAACAGTCCGAATCACTTCTGTCGTTGATCGGGCCTTTTTTGATCCATCTTAGCCATGAAATTGTCCGCCACCCGCTTTACATCATAGAGGGACTACAATTCTGGCAAGTGCACCTAGGTTTTGAGTTGTGATTTCAGCTCGTGGATACCCGTTGCACCCGACCCAACTCAGTGCCGACTCAACCCAACTCGGTACTTTGATTGGGTCGAACTTGATTCAAATTAGTCGAGGCTAGATCCAAACTTGGATCGAGTCAGGCATGGTGGACTCGGTACCGGGTCGGGTCGAGTTCAAGTCAGGCCTATTTCAAAACCGGATTAAGTAGGGTCAACCCTAACTCGGTCTGACTCGACTCAATGCCCAACTCTACCACACGGTGTTGTGGTACAAATATTTGCAAGGTGATTGCCTATTTGGTGTGCCAGGTTGCACAGAACTTTTATTAAGTGATGTTGTGCAAAACTTTTATTAGGTGGGCCTCACATAATTATCAAATTAGATCATACTATTGAATTACCATAATGGTAGACCTAATTATGTTTGTGATTATTATAGATTAGTCCCTCATCCTATGACTTACAATCTTGCTGCCTTACTAACATGAAAAGAAAATTGTTTCTTTTGAAAGGTTTTTTAAAGTGCATAAGATACAAAAGATCCACAAAAATTACTTATGCACACACATACAAATGGCTTCCCAATCAGATATGAACATTTGATTTAGAGTTCTTTTTCATCCGTTCTCTATCATTAATACATAGATCGGTCTTTTAATTTCACAATTCAGTCAGACATGCCGTAGATGGGAGACTATAAAATCACATAAGTGGACAGTCCCAGCGATGTAATTTCGTGTTGGACATACCTCCAATTGGATGACCAATATATGCTTGTACCTTTGATCATCCACTGTAAGTCTCCCAGATGGACGGTCTGGATTGTTCGACCATATTTACATTTGGGAATCATATGTTGGACAAACCTTCGATGTGGACCTTCAAAGATGTTGTATTTCTGCGATTTACATTTCTTTGATTTCAAACCTCTTTTGTTTAGGCCACTGGCATAGAGGGTTAGGATCAAATCCTACCCAAGTGGGCCCCACTACTCAAATGCACAAGTGATTGCCATCTGTACGTAATCCCTACATTGAGTGCCTAAGAAAACAAACAATGTTCAGAACCTGATACTTTGAAATTCCATTCAAGGAGATGGAAGAAAGAGAATGCAAGCAACCGAAAGGAGCACACCAAAGAAATTCTAAGATTCATGGAAAAGTTAAAGCAGGGATTCTCTTTCCATGCTTTCCTTTTTCTCTCTTTATAACCGTTGGATTCTGTGTCCTATCTCGCATCGATCCCCTCTCTCCTTCCCTGTTTTTGATGGAGTTCGATCACGAGAACCGGGCCATTGTCTGTGACAATGGATCTGGGACCGTAAAGGTGAGTCCATTTTCATTATCCATTTGGTGTATATAGCCTTAATTCCAAATAATCACGCCGCATGCAATATCGAGACCGTTTGTTAAGTGGGCCACGACATTTAACTGCCTTGGCCCAAAAATTAAGCCGGTTTTCTTGTCAGGTGGATCCCACACGCCGCATAGAGCTAGGCATTGAGTCGAGTTGGACCGAGTTAGGGCTGATCCGACTTGACCTGATTTTGAAATAGATCTGACCCGAACTCGACCCAATTTGGTACCGAGTTGAGCATGCCTGAGCCGATCCAAGTCTGGGTCTAGCCTATACTAACCCAGACCAAGTCCAACCCAATCATAGTTACCAAGTGAGATTGAGTCAACACCGAGTCAGATTGGGTGCTGCGAGTATCCACAGGCTTAAATTACAGTTCAGAACATAGTTGCACTTACTGGAATTGGAGCATCTTCATCAGCTACACAACATCTTAGATCTAAAACCTCAGATCTGGATTTTACACACACACACACACACATACGTGTGTACCAGTCGGGTTTCGGATCAAGTAGAGCAAGTACGAGTCAGATTTTGAGTTAAGTCGAGTAGAGTTACTCGGTGACCCAAACTCGACTTGGTTTGAATTCAAATTGGACGAGGTCTACTTGATTCAAGTCAAGTCGGGTTGGGTCCTTAATCTTGCTCTGGTGGTAGACCTCAGGAGTTTCAACACCTGGTCAAGGGTTCAAGTACCCGTAGGTAGTGAAATCCCACTTCGGCGTGAGTGTGTGGTGGTGTGTGTGCGTGTGTTTTTTTTTTTTTTTTTAAAAAGTCCTAGTCGGGTCTAAATGAGCCAGACAAGTCAAGCCATCCCATGCCCAACTCTACACATGCATGAAAAATGGATTGTTTTACCTACATCTAACTTGCTTGATTTGCACGTGCCCATTTTCCACATGTGGTGATTAAATTAGTGCATTGATGGTCGAGCGGGGCCATCCAATGAACAGATTGACCCGATTTTAAGGCCGGGTTGCACATGGTATGACCGCTCGATGATGATCATCCTTTGGATTTTACACATGTGCGACGCTGGCACGTGTGTTGCGCATGTAGTCTTTCAATTTCCCTCCATGCTTGAATGTATCCTACTCAAGGTTTTAAGACTCGAACGAGTCGACTCCAGTGAGTTAACTCATACGAGTCGACTTGGGCTAGCCCATCCTGGTCTTGTTTAACCCGGGTCAGAACTAAAGGGGGTGACTCGGCCGAGTCACACTGACTCAGCCTAATCACTATTTGACTCGGGACTGACTCAGTCCGAGTCACTGAGTCTTAAAACCATGATTCTAACATACATTTTACTAAGTGTAGGCCGGGTTTGCTGGGGACGACTCGCCCTGTGTGATCTTCCCTAGTGTGGTGGGCCACCCACAGAAGAATCACGCCATGATCGGCACCGATCAGAAGGAAATGTACATCGGCGATGAAGCTCAGGCGAGGAGAGGTGTCCTCCGATTGAGTTATCCGGTCGATCGTAGTATAGTGAAGGACTGGGATGCCATGGAGCAGCTGTGGGGACACACATTTGAGAAGGAATTAACGGTCCAGATCGAAGATCATCCGGTCCTTTTAACGGAGGCCCCGTTAAATCCGAAGGTGAATCGCGAGAAGATGGTGGAGATCATGTTCGAGGCATTCGAGATCCCAGCCACTTATGTTGCGATCCAAGCCGTTCTTTCGTTGTATGCGAGTGGACGCACTACAGGTAAAGTGGGCCACATGTGACATTATAAGGACCCATCTTCAATTGGCCAACAGTAATGGACTGGGCAATCCTAGCCGTCCATTTGGACAATTGCCATGGCTATTTTTACCATCCATTTGCTGGTCAATGTTTGGACATCTGAGATTGTCTGATTGGTAAGAATTTTGGGCCATGGTCATGAGGAATGACAACACACGTTCATGGGGCCCACCTGTGATGTGTATGTGGAATCCAAACAGTTCATCTGATGGGCCATCTCATGTTCACCGTACATCCCAAGGTTCATCCGGATCTGAAACTGAGGTGAGGTGGGACACACCACAGGGAGCAATGTGCAATCACGCCTAAAACCTATATATTCACGTGGTGTGGCCCACCTGATTTTTGGTGTGTCCATTCATCATGGTGGGCCACCTGATGAATGGATTGGATAGAACATATACAGCACGGTAGACCCCACATTCCATCTGTACGTTTCTATAGTGGATGTCCCCCGTTATTCCTTTTGGTGTGGCCCACCTGAGTGATGGATGATGTTGGATTTTGGTTTCTAGACGTACACGGGGTGGGACACATAACAGACGGGTTGGATGGTACTCACACATTAAGGTAGGCCCCACACAGCTCATTCCTATAGAGTTTGACGTGTCATTTACAAGGGCCCATCTTCAATTGGCCCACTATAGTAAAATCACATGAATCGTGCAATCGTAGCCATCCACTTCATTGGATTTTCCCTGTGCATGTGGAAAATCGGTGAAGCTTTTTTGGCCATCCATTAGATGGTCAATGTTTGAACGGTGAAGATTGTCCGATTGGTGAGATTTTTGGACCATGGCCCATGCACGTAGAACATGCAAACTGTCTCCATGTTTTCCAATTATCAAAACTGATGCCACGTAGGCATTGTGTTGGACTCTGGAGAAGGTGTCACACATGTGGTCCCCATCTATGAGGGCTACACGCTGCCCCACGCCATCCAACGGTTGGATGTAGCCGGCAAGGACCTGACCGAGAGCCTGACCAAGATCCTCGCCGAAGATGGCCTCATGTTTGCCACATCAGCAGGGAGGGAGATCGTACGGGACATAAAGGAGAGGCTTGCCTACGTGGCGATCGACTACGAAAAGGAGTGGGCCACGTCGAGGGAGAGCTCGGTCCTCGACAGCTACTACGAGTTGCCCGATGGACAGATCGTAACCGTTGGTGCAGGGCGATTCAGGTCCCCAGAAATCCTGTTCGATCCAAACCGTATAGGCATTGAGTCTGGTGGGGTCCACGAAGCCGTTTTCAAGTCGATCAAACGGTGCGATGTGGACATCAGGAGTGAGATGTACGGGAACGTTGTACTAAGTGGTGGGACCACATTGCTACCCGGCTTGCCCGATCGGCTGGCTAAGGAGCTTAGCTCGATGGCTCCACCATCGATCAAGGTGAGATTGGTGGCCCCACCAGAGAGGAAGTATAGCGTGTGGATTGGAGGCTCGATCCTGGCTTCACTCAGCACTTTCCCACAGGTATCCTTGTGACTCGGACGAGTTGACTCGGAACAGTCCGAGTCGACTCTCAGTTTTTTAACTTTCTAGTTCCAAACCGAACGTCATATTAGGCGATGGACGCCAGTTTCCTGCAACAACTGTTGTAGAGAGACGGTGCAACTAAAAGCTCTGTGGGCCAACCATGATGTGTGATGTGAAATCCACTCCGTCCATCATTTGAGCCAGATTATTTTATATTATGAATCTGAAAATTAGGCCAATCCAATACTCACGTGGTCTACACTGCAAGGAATAGTGGGAATTGAAACGACAAACATTGAAGCCTTCCTGGGGCCCACCATGATTTTAATATGCAATCCAAGCCGTTCATAAAGTGAGTTCTACCAGTGTTAAGAGGAGAAAATAAAATCAGACTGATACAAAACTTGGGTGGGCCACAATGGTACACGTCCCCATCCCCACTGGACATGTGGTGGGCCACGTGAGTTTGGGATTGGCCTGATTTATGGGCTCACATCAGAACATGATCTGGCGCAATTGATGGACGCGGTGGGCCCATAGAGCCTTTTGATTGCATGGGCCCCACAAAGCCTCCCTAAGAAATGGACATGGGATTGCATCTGTCCAAAGGCCTGATAAGTGGGCCCGGCCTGATCATACCTATTAAGCGTTTGTGGGCCGTCCGACGTGGCAATGAGATGCATGTGAGAGAGATCCAAGCCGCTCATCAGGTGACCCACAATTTCTAGATTGCTTGGCCCGAAAATCAGGCCGGTCCGATCACTAGATGGGCCACACATAAAATGTATGGTTTAAGAAAATGACTGATGGTCCATATCCAATGAACACGTTCGGCCTACCTGATGAGTGTACTTCCTAATTTTCGGGCCACGGCATGCTCGTGGTGGGCCATATGCATATATGCCTCGTTGGCACAATCGCAGCCGATTCCTCCGTCCATCTCGCACGTGTACAGTAGGCGAAGCGTCACAAAGCAGCGACGATATGTGGAGCTCGAAGAACCGTGTTATGGTTAGAGCCATCTCTCCACAGGACACGTGGCATGGTGATGTGAAAATCAGGTCCGTCCAGGGGCCTAGCATGGATACCTTACGGCTTAAAAAAAGAACCTGTTACCAAACAGTTCTATCCATCTGATCGGTGGCCATTAAACTAGCGAAAAAGAAAACATTTAACGGTCAGATATGCAGTGGGATAAACTGGATGAAAAACATTTAACGGTCAGATGTGGATAGGATTGTCTTATGGGTTTTGTTTTTAAAAGTAAGCCATCCGTGCAGGTGCCCGTATGTGAGTGGGCCCGATCAATACCTCAACCTGCCACGTGTCAAAGATGGCTCTATCCGGCTCCACCGGATGATTTCCCAAAGATGAATGCTGAGTGCACTCGACCTGGTACGCTTGTTTGGTATGTGCCCATCCGACGTGGCAATGATGCACTGGTAAGAGGATCCAAGCCACCCATCAGGTGGACCACAATGTGTATCCTGGTCTAAAAATCAGTCTGGTCTGATCAGTAAAAAATGGGCCCCACATAAAATGTATAGTTTAAATAATTGACTGACGGTCCATATCCAATGTGGGCATTTGGCCTACCTGATGACTGGGCCTTCCTTATTTTCGGGCGACCGTATGCTCAAGTGGGCCATATGCCACGTTGACACATTTGCAGCCGTGTCCTCCGTCCATCTCGCATGATCTACTTTTTAAAAAAAATCTTGAGATGCGATTGGATCCGCACCGTTGGTGACTTTTCTTTTTTCCGTTTTTTTTCCTGCAGATGTGGATAGCCAAAGAGGATTACATGGAGTATGGTTCTTCTATTGTACACATGAAGTGCTTCTAAAAGAAAGCAATTCCATCATTTTATTTTTATTTTTTTTCAAAAATAAGTGTTAAAATACTATGTTGAGGGTGCGTTTGGATGCACTATTGAATTGGATTGCAATTATTTGTAATTGTACTTAACATTTACATTGATCTCAAGTCAGAGTTGAAAGGGGTGGAATTGCAATTTGAGGCCCACTAACTAAAAACATCATTAGATTTTGATATTTCCTCCTAATTAAGCTAAAGCATTTGCATTTCAATTCAATTGTACAACCAAACACGGCCTAAGTAAGCATTGTAACATAAGATTAAGCAGAATGCATTTTCGAAGGGATAGATTTGCAATTTCACTTGTACTCAACAAATTCAGTCTAGTAACATTTTCAAATGGTTATGATTCATTCGCAGCACAGACGCTGTGTATTCAAGACACTACAAATTGTGGGTGGGCCGTTTGGTCTCCTCATGGATACGGCTGATTTTTGGGATATCCCATATTTTAGAGAGCACCCATCAAATGCACGGTGTTGATGGTCGACACGCATCACGGTGGTGCCCACACAGCTCGACCTCATGGGAGCTTATCATGAGGTCGAGGCATAGTACCTTTTCCCATATATATGTGTGTGTGTGTGTGTGAGAGAGAGAGCAAAGGCCACGTGGTGGTGTGGGAGGGGCAACCGAGGCCATGTGATGGCCTGGGAAGGGCACACGAGGCCATGCGATAGCGTGGAAGGGGCACACGAGGGATTGCGACGACATGCAATGCCATGCGGTGAGATGCAGTGGTATGGGAGGGGCACAAGGGGCATGCGAGGCCACATAAGGCCATGGGAGGGGCACACTGGGCACACGAAGGGCACACAAGGCCATGCGATGGCATGCGAGGCCATGGCATCAACACATGAAGGCATGCGAGGGGCAAATAATGGCGCACGCGGCCACACAATGCCATGCATGGCCACACAATGCCACGCAAGACCACACACACACGTGCGCGCGCGCACACACACACACACATATATATATATTGGATTTAAAATCATTTTTTTAAATATAATATTTTTCACTATTTGTATTGAAAAAGAAAACCAAGGGCCTATTTGTTAATGCTAAAATTTTGTACTTAATGTGGAATGTGAAAAAAATTTCAATGTTTAGTAGTGTTTGTTAGTAGAAGAAGGAAAGCGCTCCACTATTATTTTATGTTGTTATTTTTACGTGATGGGAGTGTAGCTTAATGGGGAATCAATAATGTGCTCCATGATTTTATTTTTTAATCCAAAATTATCCTTTGCTAGAGAGATTTTCTCCCTTGCATTATACATATCCCAACTTTTAACATGGGGCACTTTTCTAAGCTCACCATGATTTATGTGTTAGATCCACACTATCCATCAACTTTTTCAAATCATTCTAGATCATGAGCCCAAAAATGAGGCACATGTAAAACTCAAGTGGACCACATCATAGAAACCAATAAAAATTGAATAACTATTGTAGAAACTTTTGCAAAATCGACTATGACGTTTATTTCCAATGTAACCTCTTCATAATGTCACATGTACCTAAGATGAAAAAGGGAAAAGATAAATATCAACTCGGTCAAGGCTTCTATGGGCCTAAGAAATTTTCAATGATAAGCATCAAATTTTCACTATATTCCTGCGGTGTGGCCCACTTTATCCTTATACATACATACATACATACATATATATATATATATATATAGAGAGAGAGAGAGAGAGAGTCATGCTCCCCTGCGCACCTACGCACGTGCGCACCTTTGCACACGTGCCATGGGTGTCTAATCTGAACGGTCCATGTGATGCGGAATCCCATGAAACCTCATGTCACAAATTTTCACCGCGATCTAAAATTATGGTAGGCCATAGCAAAGAGAAATGCAAATCAGAGGAGGAAGTTGTTTTCATTTTTCATGGCCCATCAAAGTTTTAGGTCAAAGTAAAACTTGGGCCTGGGGGGTTTCACGAGGTGTTGCTTCACATGAATGGTTCAGATGTTGGATCCACATCACGTATGATGGGTTCTCAAAAAAGTTCGTACGTAGTACGTATGAACTGGTTTGCAGGTGAGCGTTTCCGTGTGTGTGTGTGTGTGTGTGTGTGTGTGTGTGTGAGAGAGAGAGAAAATGGATGGTTGGTGTGAATTAAACATATACATTACACTGGCCCCACAGATCCACTAATGAAGCGGCTTTCCGTTAAAGTCTTTCCTAAGAGGTTCAACATTGGGATGTAAGGTGGGGTCAACCGTGATGTTCATGAGAAATAAAACTTGTCCATCAATTTTTCGAGCTTATTTTAAGACATGTTACCAAAAATGAGGAGGATCCAAAACTCAAATGGGCCATATGAGATGAAAACGTGAGTTTAATCCCCATTGTTTTCTCTTGTGTGGTCCACTTAAGTTTTTGCTTTGCCTAAATTTTTTTGTGAAAAGTTCTAAAATGAGTTCACAAAAAGGATGAACAGGGTGGATTTTCCACAATCATCACGATGGGCCCCAACTTGCATCCCAGCGTAGGAACTTTGGGCGAAAATTTGCTTCTTAGTGAAGTAGTACCCAATTGGCATGGATTTCTTGCGAATGCCTTTCGCAAGAAGTTCCTGCGTTGGGAACTATTGTGGGGCCCACCATGATTTTTTGATAAATCCACAACGTCCATCCATTTTTTATGCTCATTTTAGTATAAAAGTCTAAAAAATAAGCCGAATCCAAAACTTAAATTATTACATGAATATCACTATACAACTATATCAGAAAAGAATCCATCTCCAATCCACTTTTCTAAAAATATAATAATAAAAACATTCTTTTGGAGATGAATATTGTAACAAAGAATGATATGCCTGCAATGGAAGGAGCATTTAAAGACTTTGAAGAAACTACTATGTCCAATATGCATGAAGAAATTGCCGCCACACTTATTCATGCAAATTATTAATTTTCTTAATATGTTTTTTTATGAATAATGATATTTTAGTTTTCTATTAAGTATTTTAGTTTATTTGAATTAAATATAATGATTTTATTTTCATTTAATAAAAAATAATTTCTTTATAATGTAAAATATTTTCAAACCGGAGATGGGGGTAAATGTGTTAAATTAACATATTTTAGACATTTCATATATTTGTTATCAAACAAGTTTTTTGGCTTCGGATTTGAAATTCAGGCTACAGATTTTAGATTTATCAAACAGGGCCTGACTGTTAAAAAGCTAATATATGTATATTTTTCTCAATAGACCCCTCCTGTTTGGTACATGGGTTTAAATGGGATTACGTGGGATGAAATTACATTAGGTCCCTGCCAAATTCCATTGGTGATTCATGCTCATTTTTCAATATTCCCTTTCATCTCGGTGATTCACACCTGATGAACGGGTTTGATGAATTACACAATCTATGGTAGCCCAACACCCAATCTATGGTTGGCGTCCGATAACCATTGTTCTCTTTATTGTGGCCCAACTGAGTTGTGTAATCAGATGATTTTCTGTCATAGAGCCTAGAAACTAGGGATGCACCTGATGGATGGAGTGGATTTCCCAAAAGAAACAGGGTGAGCCCACAGAGCTTTATTGTTGCACGTGCTGCGTAAAACAGGTGTTGCAAAGAATTCCGCTTACAGGTGTGCCATACACAGCAAGGGGACGGAGTCGTTTGCAATACCCGGGTTCTGTGGGCCCCATAGTTCTCTAAATTTAAATCAAATCCGTCAATAAGATGGTAAATATTATTTTAACTGTACATAAAAAATTTCATCCTGATAAAATTTTTTATGGGCCATATCAAAACTAACAATGTAAGATTTCTCCCAAAACCTCAAATTCCACTAAGTGTTGCCTTTAAAAGTCTTGGATCAAACTTATATTTGTATATTCACTTCATTATAGTGAGATACACCTGATTGACGGTTTGATTAAAGATAAACACCATGGTGTCCTCACAAAGAAACCTATGGTAGACGTCCTATTTCCATTGTTCCCCTCTATGTGGCCCACCTGAGTGTATAATATATCTTATTTTTACTTTCTGGAATTACATTCGCGTATAGAACCTGATGTACGGTGTAGATTTTACGTATACAATTGGTGGGCCCACAAAGCGCGTAAAACACGTGATAATGAGTAAAAGTGTGTGCCCACGTGGATGTCACGTGCATTTTGCTGGTTTGGTGGCATTCCTTCCTTCTAAGAACATAGTTGGGGGGAGAGAGAGAGAGAGAGAGAGGAAATGGGTTCATCGCGAAGGACAGAGGAGATTGTAGCTGCATTGAATCTGCAGCGTCACCCAAACGGCGGTTTCTACTCAGAAACTCTCAGAGATTCTTCAATTACTCTCTCAAAATCTCTCCTTCCACCCCAATGTAAGCACCCCCCAAAGAAAAAACCCCACAAAAAATCCAATTTCTTTCAATTCATTTCATTCCTTAGAAATGTCTAAGAAATTATGATATTAGATTGTCTTTTTTTCTGTTTTTTTCTTTCTGGGTGCGTTTGGTTGCACTAAATATCACGAAATTTCATGATATTTTGCACCAAATTAAGCTAATTAGTAATGAAATATCATGATATTTGGTGCAGCCAAACACAGGGTAATATACTGATTTGGGTGTGGATGATTTTGCCTTTTTGTTTGGGTTTTCTTAACAGATTTTCATGTGAGCTTAATTATCATTAGATGGTGGTTTTAGACTCCTATGATAGTTCAACTCTCCACCATTTAGAAATTGGTGGTGATTCTATAACCATTCACATAGCTGTGTCGTATGGCAATCCATACCGTCCAAATTGATCACCCGATCGTTGATTGAGGGTAACCCAAAAATTACAATGAGAATATTATATTAACCATCTTAATTTTCCATTGGAATTTGGACCATTCACCTTTTTACTTCTGACCATTCATTTGATAGCCACCTGTTGGGAGGTTAGGATGGGTTAAATGTCATCACCACCTCTCTTGAATATTCCGGAGTCTTCCGGAAATTTTCGGACATTTCCGAAAAATTCTAGAATTTTCTAGAATCTTCCGGAAACTTCTAGAGTTTGATAGAGTCTTCTTAACTCTTCTGGAATATTCCGGACTATGCTAGAACCTTCCGGATTCTCTTAGAATGTTCCGGAATATAATAGAACCTTATAGGATATTTGGAAGCTTCTAGAACTCTTTAGAGTTGTGTTGATTCTAGAATCTTCCATAGCCCTCTATAAATATGGGAAGAGTCTCATTATGTAAACATATAAACAACAAAGAGTGAGTTCAAGAGTGAAAGCAAGGTGTCCAAGTATTAAGAGTTCAAAAGAGTTTTTCCTTGTGAGAGTTGTCATTCAAGAGTGATAGTTTGTTAATGTTGTAAAGCATACCCTTGTTGTGTACAAGTATTTGTAATAAATATAATTACATTTACTTGTCGTGTTCAACTCTTCAATTTGGTACCAGAGCGAGGTTTGGTCGGGATCTGTTTTCTAAGGTGATCGTGCACAGTATGGAGACTGTGAAGTTGTTGGCCTGCTTGGTAAAGGGAGCGATAATCACACCAAGTCACAATGGCGGATCTTGTGAACACAACGAGTAGAGTTACGAGGCTTAACAACCACAACTATCAAAGTTGGAGGAGTCACATTAAGTCCTACCTTAAAGGGCAGAACTTGTAGGAGGTTGTTAATGGGAATGAGATTACCCCACCTCCTAAGGAAAATGCTGAAACACTCTGAAAGTGGAAGATTAAGGTCGGGAAGGCAATGTACGTGCTTAAGTCAACCATTGAGGATGAGTTGCTCGGGCGAATCAAGGATGACAACACACCCAAGATGGCATGGGACACCTTTGCATCATTGTTTTCAAAAACAAATGATGCTCGGCTTCAATATTTGGAGAATGAGTTAATGTCCACCACCCAAGGAAATAAGTCTATAAGCAAATACTTTACAAGAGTAAAGGATTTTTGCCGAGAAATTTCAGAATTGGATCCTAAAGCAAATATTCATAGGGAAAGAATGAAGAGGATCATTATACACGAGTTGAAGCCTGAGTATAATGCTTTTATCACGGCAATATGAGGTTTGCCTATTCAACCTACTCTCATAGAGTTGGAGAATTTGTTGGCCAATTAAGAAAGTTTATGCAAACAAATGGCTGGAGTGTCGATAAACAAGGAAGAGGAAGCACTCTACTGTAATAATAAAAAAGGTGGACATCGACAGCAGAACAGAAAGGGCGAACAAAGTCAGCAGAACTTTGGAAAGTCCAAGAAGAGAGAAGAGCAAGGAAGAAGTCCTCGGAGAGGGGGAGTTCAATTCAACAACAACACAAATAAACGACGATTCTCCGTATCTTGAAGGTACGATATAGAGTGTTTTAATTGCGACAAGAAAGGTCACTTTGCAAAAATTGTTGGTTCAAGAAAAAATTAGCCGAAGGTAACTTGGTGACTTCTAGAAATCACCAAGAAGACAGTGAAGATGACTAGGACTTTCAAGCATCTTTAACAGTGTCTGAATCCATCAAAGGAGACTGTTCAGGATTATGTCTGCAAACTAAAGAAGGCCTTGTATGGGCTTAAACAAGCACCAAGGGCATGGTACGGTAAGATAGGGGAATTCCTAGTGCAAAGCGGGTTCTCGATGGCACCTGCGGATTCCAGTCTCTTTGTAAAATTCCAGGAAGGTAAACTAGCATTAGTGCTAGTGTACGTGGATGACTTGATCGTCACTGGAGATGATGACGGTGAGATTGAAAGGATAAGAGAGAACTTGTCCGTACAATTCCAAATGAAGGAACTTGGAGAATTGAAGCATTTTCTTGGCCTGGAGATTGACCGAAGCAACAAAGGCATATTCCTCTGTCAACAGAAGTACGCCAAAGACCTATTAAGGAAATATGGGATGCTCGAATGCAAGCCAATTGCCACACCTATGGAAGCTAATGCCAGGCTATGTTCGTAATAATGAAAAGACTTGGAAGATGCAACTATGTACCGACAAATAGTTGGTAGTCTTATCTACCTTACATTATCGCGACCTGATATAGCTTATGTAGTTGGTGTGGTTAGCCGGTTCATGCAAACACCAAAGAAGCCGCATCTTGAAGTAGTACATCGAATATTGAGGTATGTGAAGGGTACAATAAACCTTGGTCTATTGTACAAGAATGGTGGAGCATGCAAGATAGTTGGGTACTGCGATGCTGATTATGGTGGTGATCATGACACACGACGATCAACTACTGGATACGTATTCAACCTTGGCTCAGGAGCAATCTCTTGGTGTAGCAAGAGAAAACCTACAGTATCTTTATCAACCACGGAGGCTGAATACAGAGCAATGGCAATGACAGCACAAGAAAGCACATGGCTTATGCAGTTAATGAGAGATCTTCATCAACCAGATGATTATCCAATGATATTGCACTGCGACAATCAATCAACAATCTGCTTGGCTGAGAATCCAGTGTTTCATGCCAGGACCAAACATGTGGAGGTATACTATCACTTCGTGAGAGAGAATGTACTTCAAGGAGAAATTGAGATGAGTCATGTGAAGATCGACGACTAAGTTGCAGACATACTCACGAAAGGACTTAGCAATGCTAAGTTCACCGAATTCAGAAAGCAACTTGGCATGATGACCAAAGCAGAATTGTGAGAGTTGGTGCTGAGGGGGAGTGTTAAATGTCATCACCACCTCTCTTGAATATTCTGGAGTCTTCCGGAAATTTTCGGACATTTCCGAAAAATTCTAGAATCTTTTGGAAACTTCTAGAGTTTGATAGAGTCTTCTTAACTCTTCTGGAATATTCCGGACTATGCTAGAACCTTCCGGATTCTCTTAGAATGTTCCGGAATATAATAGAACCTTATAGGATATTTGGAAGCTTCTAGAACTCTTTAGAGTTGTGTTGATTTTAGAATCTTCCATAGCCCTCTATAAATATGGAAAGAGTCTCATTATGTAAACATATAAACAACAAAGAGTGAGTTTAAGAGTGAAAGCAAGATGTCCAAGTATTAAGAGTTCAAAAGAGTTTTTCCTTGTGTGTGAGAGTTGTCATTCAAGAGTGATAGTTTGTTAGTGTTGTAAAGCATACCCTTGTTGTGTTCAAAATATAATTACATTTACTTGTCGTGTTCAACTCTTCATTGATCAGTATGATTTTAGAGATATTCTCTGTCCACGGTGTGCCCTACAATTTGGATGACCTAGATTAGCAGTACATGAGTTCCCAAAAAAATGGTGGTGAGAATTGTTAATAAGTTTTGGTAGTGTATTGGTTGAGTGAGGTTTGCTAATTCAATAATGCGGGGGCATTTTCACACCGGGCTCGAGTGGGGTGGCCTGTGGGATGCAGGGGCACACTCGGGGTGGGCGGCGAGCAGAACCCATGGATTTGGGGGCCGTGTAAGGCGGGTGACTCATATGAGGTGGAACTTATGGATTTGGGGCCCACAAGGAGGGTTCAGCCAAGGACCTAACCCATTGATTTGGGGCATGGGTTATGAGATAAATGGATTAATTTGTCATGCTTTATTAATTCGAGCTTTTAAAGCAAGTGGTTAATTGTCCTGCATCGTTCCACATTCCAAATGCTTGTGGGAGCACTGCCCAAGCCTACGTGCAAAACACAGCACGTTTGCGAGATCAGATCTTTCTATCCGGTGGGCTACACTATTTAGATAATCAGGCCATCTCATGCTTTTAAGTGGACTATAAGCCTATAATCTACAAAGTAAACTGATGATTTTCCCAACCGTCCATTTTTTTGTATGTTGTCGCCCATTTGAGTTGTGAAATGGCCTAACTTTTTAGGCTGAAGATTTGACAATCATCTCTCATTGGATGGAAAGCTCAGATCTTGCACATGTGTGCTTGTGTGTGTGTTTGTGTGTATGCAGGGCTCCAAACACACTTGTGGAACTAGCAAACCTCTCATCGAGTTTTTAAAAAATAAAAAATAAATTTGGGTATGGATTGTTCTTGCCATTTTATTGAAATTTTGTTGGATTTAGGGGTGGCTCCTTGATTTTGATTTAGTGTATGTATTGCATATGGATTTATTGTCATTTTATTGTTGGATTTCTGCCCATGCTAATTGGTGGATTGGATCGAGGAGATTAGGGAGTTGTGCAGGAGTAATTAGGTTGTTTTCTCCCACTTTGCAGGAGCTGTATTTGGAAGCAAGCTCCTTAGCTTGGTAGGAGTTAGAGCCTCCCATGTATATGGGAAGTGCTAACATCCTCCCCTTCATGGTGGCATTAGGATATTAAGCTTTTTAATGACATCATAGTTTCTAGACCATTCAATTTCTCCAAACCACCATTGCCAGGCTATGCGGAAAATGAACTCGGATTGGATGACCCTCACCCTACAATGTTGGTCATTTGTTGATAGCTGTCAGTCATTTATGGGCCATGGATCAGATGGTTAGAATCATCTAATGAAATTGCTTCTGTTAGAATAATAAACAGTCCTTACCTTTTGAAAAAAAAAAAGATCATGAAGACCCTTGGGTTGGGCCTTATTGGATCGATGTTTCAAGATGATGTTTGGACATATTTGTATTCTCTATGCTATCTTGTCTGTCCATTTTCATCCTATTGGTCGGATGGCTAGGGCTGATTAGTGTGATTTTTGCATCACGGGTTTCCAATAGTAGTATGAAATGAATGGACAGCCTGGATTGACGATTGCCATTGCTCATGTCGTTTAAGAGCTTTAGGGACATCACTAATGACCACATGAAGGTGGGGACGTTAGCACTCCCCTAGATATATAAGTAAATATGCATGCATGTATATACGTATGTGTGTTTTGCAAACTTTCATGGCTTATCATTCTTATCGGACTGAACAAAATTACTAGGTAAAAGCTGGGGTTTTGAGCTGATAAGGGTTCGGGTTGTTAAGAGATGAGTTTTACATTGATATACACATTCACCTAAATCCATGATGATGTTACATAGGTTGTGTTTGGCTCAAGGTGTGAGAAAAAATAAATTCCCGATTTTGGGTGTTCTACCATTAGTAGGTTTCCAAAGATCATGAAACAAATACTCATGTCAATATGAAATAGCTTTTTCTTACCAATACAACACAAAAGAGCCCTATTTCACCTTTTTTTTGGAAATTCTATTCATCATCATCTAAACCTTATCCCGACTAATTGGGCTTAGCTACACAAATCTTGTTCTTCCATTCCACTCATAGGTCATCGAGTCTTTTCTTACTACCTTGGCCCACGTACTTTTGAGCCTCTCCCTTGCCCATGGTATTAAAAAATAAAAAATGTTCACCATACAACCGTATCAGCCCTTACTCTTAAGGGAAAAGTCACCTCCATTACATGATACAAGGGTGAGTCAGCCTGTTAGAAGAAGGGGTAAACCTATTTTCAAAGCACAAATCTGAGTGGGATTCAATGAATCGAAGCGGGCTGACCATTTTGGGGAAATATTAGAAGGGGTAAACCATCTTTCTTTCTTTCTTTATTTCTTTCTTTTTTACTTATATGTAATGGGCGCTAATCCACCAAATCAAGCTTGATTTGTGCTCAACTTGGGCCTATTTGGTCAACTTTCAACAAGTTGAGTTGACATTGGCCAACATATAGTATTCTTAGCAAAGAATGGCCCATTACACCATCAAATACATGTCCAAAATCAGAAAAGAGTACATATTTGGGATCCTCACATTTTTTTAGAACTTGTAAAAAAAAAATTGAGATCCCTAAAATAGACCGTTAGAGGATCGTATCGGCTGGCTGATATTGTTATGTAATACCTTGTCCCTTTGAAGCCTTCAACTTGAACCAACCTACTCCTAGCCAGCAAAGTTCTTGGTCTCCGTTGCACATGAGCAAACCACCTGTAACGCCCTGAAAATCGGGGGTCGTGCATATACTCGACTCCCGAGTTCTCGAGGTCACTTATAGCCAATTTTCATTAATATGCGATCCAATCTAAATGTGCAGCCTGGAATCTCCTGGAACATGAAGTACATCCACACAAGTCCACTGAAATGAAAGAGACTGAATACAAATATATATATATATATATACATGTCCAAAAGAATACATGGGTCGCATAAGATGCTACCCAACAAAATCACAAAAGAATAGTAACTCCAAAAAGGAATAAAACTGAGCCCTTGCTCAGCGATCCAATCCCGCCTCTCAAGCTGGCGGAGAACCCTCCATCAGCTGGAAGTATAATAGCTCGTCCTCCTCGTCCAGGCTCGTCTCGCCAGGCTCCTCCAGCCTTGAGTCACCTGCATCTATGAACAGGTCTGGTTGGTGTTTTAAAACACCGTCCCAGAGTGGGAGTGAGTGATCAACTCAGTGGGTGCTATTAGTCTTAAGTTATCACAGGCATCAATTATAATATGACATTAATGAAAAGTAGTCAAGCATAAACGTCAAACTAATCTTATTAATGTGCATGTATGCAGCATGACATGATGCATGCCCTCACCACAACGCTCCCTCGTGCGACACCATCTAACGATCGCCAATGCCAACACTCCCTCAGTGCGACCTCGACTGCCGAGTCGCCACCTAACTAGTGCGATGCAATGATCGTGTTAGCCGTGTTATTAGTTAGGTCCATTTATCCAGCAGATTTGGGAATCTGGTACACCCCACGTATCAATGCCCTAAACGGGTTGCAAGGCCAAGACCCCCCAATGCGTGAGGCCGAGACCCCGCGGTCCGTGATCCCGTCGGGTTCCTCATCCCCGACTTCAAGCACATGAGGAGTGCCATGAGAAAGGGATCGCTCGCGGTCACTATGGGGAGGCGCGGTACCCCAGCATAGGCCGACAGCTCGGACACAGTGTCCCATTCCACCATACCCGGCTCACGAGGCTGTGGACCAAATTTCAAGTGGGTTATTGATGGGCTACAACGGTTGTAGGGTGGTCCAGGTTCCATACAAGTGTGAACAAGCAGGGTTAACAATCAAGGTTGGTCAGACAGTAGGTTAGACCTCACGAGTCAGGCGAGCGTGAGGCGTGTGACATCGGGCACGAGGGTCCCATGTAGTCGAACTACAGCCACCCGATCACACCCGCCCAAACCCACAAGTCCAACCATAGCGTAGTCCTACCGATGGGACTACCGTCTCTCCTCAAGTTCCTGACCAACCCAAGGGTAAGAATAAGGACTCATAGCATGCCAACTACCAAAGTAACATCAAGTATATTCAACACCATGTTCTCATGTTGCTCAACATATAATTCAATTTCTCTAACAAGCAAACTATTAACATCATGAATAAAGTGTATGTGTGTGGTGTGGGTTGGTGAGGAAGTTAACACTTCCTCCATGTTGAGAAATCATATGCACAAGGTTATAAATCATACACACAAAGCAACACCACATGTGAGGAAAAGAATCAAGCAACCATGGGCATACTGTCAACCATACATCAAGTCATGTGAGAGGCAAAGTCAATCATCATAAGAGTCAAGCAACAATTCCATATTATTTCAACAAACCTACAATTCCTAGGGTTTCTCTAAATTCTCCAAATATGACATCTAAGCAACCAAAATCATTAATCTCATATTAGAATTGGTGTTAGGCCACCTAAGAGCAATAGTCCGCACCCTCGAATTCGTTGGAGGCTTGGGAACGACCTAGGAGCGGGGATTTTTGGGGTTGAACGGCCGGAATCCCTAAAGCAAAGCATTACATGTTAGAATCCCATGTAAATCCCTCCTCATCATAAGATTTTTAAGAAAAATGGGTGACGGATCTTACCTAAGCAATCAACGGAATGAAATGGCGGTCGCGGAGGAGGGTTTCCTCTTGGAGACGAGGTAGAAAGTTGTGGGGTTTGATTTCCTTGGGCCCCACCTCGATCTAGGGTCCACCTTGCTCACGTTCACTCTTTTCCTCCCTTCCTCCTTTCTTCTTTCTCCCTTTTCTCTCTTCTCTCTTCCTTTCCTCTAGGGCAAAATCGTATGGGGAGAGAGAGTGCCCAAATGAGGCCCTTTTATAATGCCAGATTTGGTGGAAATGGCCCCAAGTGTTGGGTTTTTACTATACTAGACCTATGGGAGGGTCTTTTCAAGATCTAGGGCCCACTGTAGGGTATACATATTGATATACACCGTAGGATAGTTAGCCCTAATGATGATCTACGTATGAACATGATCGGCCCACCATTTAGATGCGCCGATCGACAGATATGATTAGAAATCTGTTCAACGGTCACCGATGGTCGATCGGGGCCACGATTATACGGATATGAGCAGGAAAATATCCTTACTCCACGTGTGAAGTTTGGTCGCAAACCGACGGTCCGAAATCCTCAACTTTGCATAACAGTGGATGACTCAATTCACTTAAGTTTCAATTCCTTTCTTTAGGGTATTTGCGCTTCTCATGCACTCGTCCTTCGGCTCAAGTTGAGCAGTTCTGGACACTACCCAGGTCGGATTCCCGCGATGGACGTCAAGCCCAATGAGACGGGCATTATTCTATAGTTTTGGAACTAGTGGCCCACCAACGAGCGGTCTAGAGCTTGTTTGGGAAATCGGGGCATTTCTGGTGGCCCTCTGGCCATGAAACTTATAGGATAGGTGCTCCATGGCCCGTTGAAGGGCCATGCAAAATTTAGGGTCGATCGGATATGGGGTTTGGTCGCACGGGTCCGATTTGTGATCAACGGTCACCGTTCCACGATCGGGTCCCAGAGTTTGTGGACGGGCGTAGAAAAATTCATTAGACCTCCACCATGAATGTGGAAGAGATCCGATAGTTGGATAGCCTGGTATCTCGATTTCATTTGCAAGCGCCAAATTTCGGTCCTGGCATTAGTGGGGTGCATTCAGTCAGTGCCAGATCCCACTTTTGGGTGTCCGCTGGGTCCATGGTCCGCGATGGTCCACAAGCCCAGTGAGATTTATGGTTCCCTTTAGTTTTAGAATTTTTTGACCTTCCTGCGTCGCGGTACAGCCCGCACAGGCTGTCACTAGGTGTAAACGGTCATCTGGCTTGGAGGCCCGCACCAAGTTCTATTAGGACCCGTCTGGCCTAATCAGTTGGGCAAATCTTGGTCTAATTTATTTGTGATACCTCACTACGAGTAGCTAAAACAAACGGTCTTGTGGCAAATCTTATGTGGACGCCCCAAGACACTGTTCTGGTTGGGCGGGACGTTACACTACACCTGATGTTCAAGTGGTCGGGCGGATTCATTGGCTTCCTACGGCTGATTAATTGGACTGGTGCGATTCTTTACTGGTACCACCCCTATATACACTAACATTGAGTGCTAATGGTTAATAAGTCATATTATAAGTTAATTAAAAAAAAAATTTAAAGGAATTTTGAAAATCCAAAACAGTGAAAATCCAGGATGTTACACCACCTAAGTCTACTTTCCCTCATCTTATTACATATTGGTGCTACTTGTTAGTTCCCTGCAATGCATTTATTTCTAGTCTACCATTGTCTTGTCATTCATCCATTTCAATATCCTCATTTCAGCTACATTTATCGTACGCACTTGTTTCTGTCCCACAAAAAGCACGGCTAGTCTTATAGCTATCCTATAAAATTTCCCCTTCAGTTTGATTTGTACTCTTACATAAAACTCCAGAGGCATATCTCCAAATCACATAAAGCAGTCGTGAGTATTCCCAGGTGGGACAAGGCTATATTGATGATGATGACGATGATGATCTTATTTTCAATCAAAACTCTGTGGGGAACTATCAAAAAATTCACAACTTAGTCTTATTAGACAAACATGGCAAACGGAGTATCTTTCAAAAAAGAAAAGGCAAATGGAGTCATACGATTCATTCGAAACAGAATGGAGTAGGTTTGATTATTGTAAATGAGCATTAAAGCTAACTAGATCTTATAAACTAGAGGGTTGAGGCTCTAAATGAAACTCTCAGATATTTTGAGATGTTGTCAGGCTTGAGCATAAAGGCATCCAAGAGCAGTATTAGTGGGCTCAATTTCAATCTTAGCAGTGTCTCTGCAATAGCGGAGCTTTGGAATGCAGCATGGTGGCACACCCTGTCAAGATCTTTGGGATGCCGTTTGGGGTCGGCAGACCTACTGAGGCATGGGACTCTGATTAAGAGACTATAGTTGCATGAAGCGTGCAGCAACGAATTCGGGTGCCGGAGCGGGAAGCATCTGTTTCAAAATATTAGGAAGTGTAGACGACTAGGAAGGGAGAGAGGGAGCGCAATTCCAAAGTGTAATTTGAAGCAGGAGCAGGACGTGATTAGAAGGATTGTGCAATTAAGGGAGAGACGCATCGAAAAATTAACTATATTATGACTTGTGAGATATTAATGTCAGTAACAACAGCAAGGGGTCAGCTATTTGGCAAGCAATCTCAAGTACATACTCCCGATTCATGAGCAATATCGGTTGTAAGGTGGAAGATGGGCTGCGGTCTGGTTTTGTTAGTACTGCTCGTGCATGGATGGGACACTGCAATATTTTCCCATTGCTGTTCTTGATCGCTAATAGGAACAATGATTCTATTAGTGTTTTTTTTTTTTTTTTTGAGAAATACAGTTTTAGTCTCTGTGTTGCTGCTTTCATTTCTTTTTATGGCATTACTAATACTTCTCCATTCGACAAAAAATAATAATCTGTGATGAATAATACTTCTTTAGATCTGGCCTCGATATTCTGAGTTGTTTACTAATACATGGAATGCCGTGTGTTATGAATAGGGTAATATTCAATCCAAAATGTTGCAATGTTGGTGTTTGGCTGCCTCCTTTTCCCTGTAATTTTCATATTTTTTTTATTAAATTTATAAAGATAAATACGACTACGCCAATTGGTTGGAGATTTACCGAGAGATCCAATTTACCCTTCTATTTTCATTTCATCTTCTAATTGGAGCTTCTGCAGATAAGGTGGACCGCCCCATCAGCACGTCTATATACTTCTTGCTGCCGTCAGGGAGCGTCTCACACCTACACCGCATCCCGTGCGCACAGACCTGGCACTTCTACATGGGTGAACCTCTCACGGTATGAAAAAGCCATCCGACTTAGATGTATAGATTAATGGTAATATATGATCCTTTAGTCAAGGATATTCAGAGCATAGTTTAAAAACTAGAGAAAACTCAACTCGGATTGCGTAGTCGACTCGACTTGACTAGACTCCGCCAAGGCCCAAGAAAAACTCGATCTGCTCACGACTCGATCGGAACTTGGCTCGACTTGGCACAACTAGACATTATTTATATATTTACACTGAAAGAACTCAGAAAAACTCTTACGAGTTTTTTGAGTCAGCTTGACTTGTCTGGGTTTTGAGTCAAAGCTTTCTTGTTTTTAAACTCTGATTTAGTGAATGCTTACATTTTTTGTTTGTACTAGCGGGGCCCATGGTTGGCGTGATCGGACCATTGGTACATTGAGCAGATGGACCACACCCCAAAAATATGCCAAATTGGAAGATGACAGCCACCAGTCTTGGTCTTCTCTGGTTGTGTATCTCTTTGTAACAGTCCATTTGCAGGCAAACTAATTGGATGGTTAGGATTGTCTTGTCTTCAAAATCTCAGGCATGGCCCATCTACAGTGGGGCCAACACACCTATGGCCTGGATCATTGAATCATGGATCCCACTCATAAAAACTGAAAACTCAATAGTGTGCATAATGTATACAGTCGTCTATGGATCATGGTGAAATGTTACTGTGACAGACAAATTAGTATGGAGTTCCATGAAGCACATAACAAAACAATCTCTACCGTTCACATGGCACTTGTGTGAGGTGATCAGGGCCATTCGTATGGTAGACCATCATGCGGATGGGCCGTAGCCCAAAAAACAATGCAAACGGGGGTGGCAGCCACCAAATAAGCGGTAGCCACGTGTATGGCGGGGGTGCAGCTCATTGAACATCTATGAAACATACATCATAAAAATATCCATTTTTCTTCTATATAAATGTGCTATTTATATATTTTTTTTTTCCTAAACATTAATCAGGTGTTTGAGCTATGCAAAGGCGGGCAGATTAAGCTGACCACCATAGGACCTGACCTAGAAGCCGATCAGCATCCCCAGTACACGGTCCCACCATATGTGTGGTTCGGATCATTTCCGACAAGGGACATCAAATCCCATTCATCTGATGGAAGTTTGCTTGTCAAAGCTCCAGCAAGGGATCCTGAGAGCCATTACTCACTGGTTGGATGCACTTGCGCTCCTGCCTTCCAATTCGAGGATTTCGAGCTGACCACACCCGCCAAACTCATTCCTTTTGCTCCCACGGCCGAGCCGTTCATCCGTTACCTCACTCTCCCTGACTGATCTTTCGGTCCTGATTGAGTCCTGACTTGGCTGAGTCAGGGGGGGCGACTTGTCTGAGTGGAGCCTGTTTTCACTACTGACTCATGTGTTATCTGGGTCCATTTGTTGTAATTTGATGGTTTATAAAGTGAGATCTGTCTTTAAGCATTTATATATATATATATATATATATATATATATATATGAACGGAAATGATACAGTAGAGCCAGTATAACTGGAATATGGTAGAATATAGAGATTCATCTCGACCATACACGTGGCAAATGTATGGATGAATTGGGAAATCTTGATTGTAGGCACTATTGTGGATGGGCCATGTTTGTTGATAATCATTTCCATCACATTTTTATACTTGCCTCTTTTGAATGCTTAACCCATTGGCATTTTTTGGTTTGTAGGAGTGGTCAAAAGGTGACTGATTGGATCACAAAGATCACCCAAACGGTGTGGTTTTGGAACCATGGCCATCCAGGTGTGACCCACTTGATGGATGACACCCCCAATTGATTCATGTGCCCCTGCAAGGGGTACGATGGAGAAGAGTCTCTACTATATTCATTTTCCACAGCCTGCATTGTTTCGTTTCCATCATCATGGCCTTGTCCCAGCTATTTGAGTCTTAAGAAAAAAGGGTTGATAATCTGGCAGCGTGTGGTGGATGATACGCGGGTACTTGCATACTTGGAATAGACTTATGCTACGTGAACTTCTGAGAGTGCCTGCGTATCATGCATCATTTAGCCGGAGCATCAAATAACACCCCTCGGGCTTATTATTTCCTCGGTGTGTAAGACTGGTGCTCCCTGCTCTGCGAAGGCTCAAATATACGGTGGTGTCTCGAAAGGGTCCATCATTTACTAGGTCCTACTTTGGATGGTTTATATTTCAAGAATCATGCTATTAGACGATCATATCCATCACTTCCATTCAATTCTCGCCACTGATTATTTCGCTGCTAACCATTTTTGTTTCCCACCGTTGCTTTGAGAGCCACTGATCATTTGAAGGGGAACATCCCATCCATGAAAATTTTCAACCATTGCCATCCACAGCAGGGGTAACAAGATGGACAGATCTGATTGATTCATAACCACCCTACCACGTATGACTGAGAGACGCATGCACCATATTCGGCTTATCCCTAGCTCAAAGGGCTTCTGCAGCAGGGAACAACAAAGAGGCTGCCATTCAGGAAGATTTATGATCATGTATTGTGGACCATCAAATATCCATGGCCCACAACCCACATTCCAGAGAAGCATTCCAAATAACGAGAAATGTGAATAAAGTGATATTTGCAACACTATTGGCATTGTGATCAGTCCAATATTTCAGATCCTTGCTGAATCTTGGTGATGGGCTCACCAGTGCAGTGGACTGCAATTCCTCTACACGGATGGACATCATGATCCCATTTGTCAAGGATCAAAATTCATTTATTGGATGGTCAGGATCATCCATCTGACCAGTCCAAGTTCGGCACTGATCAGCCCACACATGCCATGATCAAAACCACAATGTTTATAGCAGTCTCAGGACCACTACATTGCAGCCGTTCATTTTGTTTTCTGTTTTATCATTGATAGGCAAACCCTACAAAATCAACCATTCAAATGATTTCACATTGGCCAAAACAACAACCCATCTAATGTTATTCTCCTGTGCGCTTGCTATTAATGAACATACAGAGACATGAACTGAGAAACCCCTTGGCAGGGCCCCACTCCACATGCATTTGCCAAGATCAAAATCTGCCCAACATAATGCAGTATCAGTGGGCCAGGGGCATCCTCATCCATCCAAATGGCTCACATTAAATGACAATGCCAGCAAGCACAAGCTCGCTACTCCCTCTTGTCTTCTTCAGAATCCCCATTCAATGAGATGGGATCACCACCGCGGGCCATTCTGGTTTCCGTCGTACTCTGCACATTGTTGGATGGGAATGGCGCTGGCTTTATCAGCGTTAGAGTTTCTGCTTTGTCTTCGAACTCTTCACTTGCATCCTCCGAGAATGCGTATCTGATGAATGAAAATACGTTCAGTTCTCATCAAACCAAACTATACGTAAGGAATAAATTGGTAGTAGGTCAGGCTCAAACCACAGCTGACCGGCCTAAACCAGACTTCAGTTCAGGTCAGGTCAGGTTGGGCCGTGTTCAGATTGAGTTGGGCTCAGACCGGAAATCCTCAACCTGATATGGGGTTGTGTTGGGCTTGGGTTGAGGCCTAGGGCCACCCCACCCAACCCAAACTCAGATGATCAGCACTATTGTGATTGGGAGCCACTATGTACACCCATCCAGCTGTAAATACACCAACACTTGCTACTTTTTCTTTTCTTTTCTTTTCTTTTCTAAAGGTAGTACCGGCACTTCCTACTTTTGGTAGTAGAATAATGAAAACCCAACCCAACCCAACCCAAGCTTGATTGGGGTTGGCTTACTCCGATTGAGGTTGGGTTGGGGTTGGGTTAACCCGACCAGACCCACACAAGTTGCACCCCTAATCGGTAGTCCATGAGACCTATAGTTGGCAACATGGTTCTAAAAGTCACTGACTCAACTTGAAACTCAGCCGAGTCAACTCGACTTGGTGAGATTTTGATCTGAATCAATGGGTAACTCGGTATTGGGCCTGACTCATCCTGAACTCAGAGTCTTATCAAGTTGACTCCACGTGACTCAAAACAAGTAACGAGTAGCTGATGCAACCAAATGGCCAAACGAGCCAATTGATCAAGATCTTCAGAATCTGAACGTTCAACTTGTCTTGATTGATGATCTGAACTGCATCCCTGTTCTAATGATCAAGCTGATTAGATCGATGTCAGATATACATTGTGGGGCATAGAGGATCAATCCAATGGTTCTTATATTTCTAGGATTTATTTGTTTTAGTTAATTATTAAGGTTTGATTGAGTATTTAATAATTCCCCCCCTTTTTTCGTATTTTCATCATTTTCTTAGTAGGCCACATTTTAGGTGTAAAACAATGTCTGGATGATATGAAATTGGCAATGTTTGAGAGCCTATTGAGTAAGGTTTCAAAAGAGATTAGATCAGGCAATTCCGAAGCCCTTTTGAGTGAGTTATGACCCATTTACATAAAAGCCCCTGTAGTAGTGACAGGATTTGGGGGCGGTTCACTCAGGTTCTGTTCTTAGGGCTTTCTCTATTTGGTTTAAGCCTAAAGAAGGCTATGCTCTTGACATCTAATAGGTATTATTATGATGATTTGAATAAAAGTTATTTGTTTTGTTGTTTCTTTGCTTTGGAAGAGGCTTTGGAGGTCGTTTTTGTAATCTCTGGCATCTGGCAAGAGTAGGATTGTTAGGGTTCTTCCTTACAATCTTGTATCACCTCTCTTTAATCCGTGCATCACCTTTAGGATTTACATTAGTAACACATCTTACAAGGTGGAATTTTATCAAAAATAAGTTGGCGATGAGGATTCAAACACCCAATGCCAACCGAGGGAGGTAATGACCTTAACCAGTATGGTATATGTAATATTGTTGCTTTGCGTCACATTTTTTTTTTTTTTTTTGAAAGATAACTTGCAGATCTATTTTAAATATCTATTAACCTTCCTAATATTTCATTTTATAATAATTAAATATTGAGTCAATTCAGCTCGAGTCTTGAGTCAACCCAACCCAGTTGAACATTGTGTCGAGCTTTTGGGCTCTTCAACTATGGAGGGTACGAGGGGACTTCTGTGTTGGGTGTAGACCCCCTATTTTGGCAGCTAGTAAGAGCCACATGGAGGGTAAGACTAAAGTTCTCACTGAAGTAAACCAGTGTTCTGGTTTCAACCTTAAATAGAAAACACTCTACTGCAAGAGGATAGCATTTAGAGCCATTTTAAAAGCCAAAAGCATGCCAGCCCTCGTATGTTAGCTGCTTGAAACAGGAATGCAATGTGATCATTATCAAAGTCACAGGCATTTCAGTTTTAGCACATGCAATGGCGTGCCAAATGGCAAAACAGAGTCAAGTCGGGCGTAGTTCCATTCCATTCTCAGTATAGGGTTTCATTGAAGCAGGTTTTGCAAGAAAAAATCAGTCAGGAGATAGCAAAAACTTAAGTGTCTTGGGAACTGTGCCAGCACCCTTCCAAGTGTTCAATACATCTATAATATGAAGTGTCACAAGACTCTGATCTTTGCTGCACTAACGACTCTAGAGGAACTGCCACATTTGTTCAATGAGCAACGGAAGCAAAAGGAATTGTTATTTGAAACCATGAATGTCTAAGAGAGATTCCAGATTTCATCATATCCAGTTAAAAGAAGACCATTTTTCTCTAAATCCAAATTCATAATGGCTTGAAGGCAACCTTATGTTATCTTTAACCGACAAGGAATGATCATTTTTAAAAGGAGACATGCATTCACCGTTGAAAAATACGAGGTACATTTAAAACTAATAACATGTTGAAAAAATATATATATAAAGCTAGGAAAAAGAAAGGATTAAAAAAAAAAGGAACCTAAGATTTGAGAAACAGCTTACCTCATTGAATTCTGAGAGGGTGCCCAGAGCGCACAGATGACACAGAGAAGAGAGAAGGAGAGAACTTGCCAAAAGGCAGGGATGATCCAAGCACTCTGCCACCGTTCATTGTACACATCATTCGCCTTGAAATAAAGCTGCAAGGAAGACGATGGGGCAACTACTCAATAAGTAATTGGTTAGTTATATACAGGCATATAATGCTTCAGGCACAGAAACACAAGAAACCCCAACATGCTGGGGGGTTGGGGGGCAACCAGATTTTATCGGGTCCATGTTGAATTTCTTGGACCCATTAGAAATCAGGTCGTGTCTGGGTCCTCCATTTTGGACCCAGTTTCTAGTCGGATCAGATCCACCGTATTGCAGTCAAAATCAGGTCGGGCCAGGTCAGGGTCTGGTTCAGTTAATTTTAATAGTAATAGTGTGTGTGTGTGTGTGTGTGTGTGTGGTCCAGTTAATTTTAGTTAATTTTAATAGTAAATGTGTGTGCGTGCGTGTGTGTGTGTGTGTCAAAGTGGCCCAAGTGTGTGATCTAATCCATCCATTATGTGGGCCCAACATGTAAATCCCATTATTTGACGTGGACCCAACCCGGAACTGACTCAAAACCAAGGTCCAAAGATCTTTTCTACCCAATGGGTACCTGAACCCAATCTGATCCAGGTCTGGGTCCTCAAAAAAAGGAGCTGGACCCGGCAAAAGACCCAAACCCAATCAGCCAGGTCCGAGAACTCAGTCCAACCAATTGACAGCCCTAGCATTGAGAATTATAATATTGTGTTGATATTAGTTCCTAGTTTATATTATATTTTCCGCCATAACAAATAGATAGGGTAAAAGGGTGCAAAAAATGGATCATCTTACAATGTTGGTAACAGTAATTAGTGGATTCTTTGAAATAGGAGGAAAGATGCATAGGTACTTGCAAGGCAAAATGGGTTTGCCAAGTAGGGCTAATATAAGAAATAAAGTACAAGAAACATATTTTAGATAAATATGAAGAAGTGAATAAAGTATTAGTAAATAATTATGAGAGCTGTTCACATGCAATGCCTTTTTCCCCACCCAAGTGTCACTTGTATGAAACATCCACGTAGTGCAAAAGGTTGGGTCAAACCATAAAGACTGCTGGGGGAGAAAACTAGGATGGTCCACTCATCCCGCGGACTACCATGTAAGGTCTGACTCAACATACAGGTTTGGCCCACCTAATAATTGGTTTGATCTATTTTTCACCCTAGGTGGTGTTTCGCATCTGTTGCACAGCTCCAAGGTTGTACGCAAGTAACACGTTGGTGTGATAGAAACCACTGCATGTGAACATTTCTCAATAACTAATTAACCATACCAGAAAACAAAAAGGAAAAATAGATAAATGCTTTTGTTTTTTATAATGATTAATGAGCGTTTGGCATGATGAAAACTGGGCTGTTCCAGGTCTTTATGATCTTAAACATGTGTGACTTGCCACCGTTCGTTTGCATGGAATAGAAGCAGAGAACTGAAACAGGCCATTTTTTCACGAACTGCCTTCCATGGAATGGAAGCCAGGAACTGAAACAAGCCTTTTTTCATGAACTACGAACCGACTTACCTTCCAATAAGATCTAAATGAAGTGAAATATTACCTCATAGCAAATCCAACCCGCTGATACAATAACTGCCACCCCCAATGCATTTGTGAACTTCCTGTAGATGTCTAGCTTGGCCATCATCCTTCTTGCCTGTCACCAATTACATGTATGGAGCGAATGGTTAGTTTCTCAACTAGCTTATACTGACCACTAAGTTTTATGTGTTTGTAAACATAAACATGCAAGACATACAGCATACATAGGAAATTTACAAGCATTTCTAATTCTACACCATCATCTTAAGGCTTACCCCAATTAATTAATGCATTTTAAAAGCAAAAGTTGAAAATTGATAGACTTGTTAAGATGTGTTTTAAGAGGAACGTAAGTGAGGAATGAATACCTGAAGCTTATCCAGCGTTTTGGAGAGGGAGGTGAATATCCAAAGAATGAAGAATGCATCAAGGATTGCCACTGGAAGAACCAAGAACAATCTTGCCTTTCCGGAAAGATCACTTACAGCGCCGACATTCTCTACCAGTTCAAGCACCTCGGATGCCAGAAAAAATGTAGCTCCAAGCAAAAGCACCTTCGAAGTAAGACCACCTAGTGTAGGCCTCACCACACCGTACCCCATAGAAACCATAAGGATGATAACACGTGAAACCGTTCGTTTAACAGTACCAAATGTCACTGCCCATATAGTAATTCCAGTAGGTCTTACTCCAGTATTGTTGAATTCAGCATACTCGAAGTACCATAATGCCATTTCAAACATACCCAAGGCAATTACTAGGGTTATGCAGTTTTGCAGTTGAAGAACCTCTCTCCAAAATCGTGCATACTGAGAAAACCAGAAGATTCCAAGTATCACAAAAGCAAGGGACATGAATCCATAGAAATTCATAAGTGGGGCCATCCTCCCTGGTAGATAGCCAGTGGGGTTTTTCCAAATAGTCTTTCCCTCCATAACCAGCTCCTTAAGGGTTGGATCGCAATGAATAAAATAAAGGTTATACATCCCAGACTTTGAAATTTGTATATATTTTGACTCCAAAGTTGCAACAAGGTCGCCTCTCTTGAAAGAAACACCAAACACTTGTGGCCAGTCAGGATTCGTAGTAGAGGGGCGATAGATGACCTCACCTTGGTTGCAAGCACCTAATTTTGCAAGATCCGACGAGCAGCAAACAGCTCTTTGACCACCGTAGGCTGAACCACCGACCATCTCTCGATCTTCGACCTCAAAAATGATGGCTTGTACCAACGCAGAGTTGGTATCTTTATTTGAGTCTGCAGCTTCCTTAGTCCGTCGGAATGTAACCTTTTCAAAACTGATTCCAAAAGAATGAGAACAACGTCAACCCAACAAGGATAGACACTTAAAAAATAAAAGCCGTGTTGGAAATAACTTCTCTATTTTATAAGTTTTTGCGTTACTTGTATGCATTCATGAGTCTAAATATATACTATTTATCCACATTCATTCTTCTACATCTTATGCTTTTAAGAACTACTATTCGTTTTGATGGAGTGCATTCCAGTGGCACCGATACCACCGCAAGCCTATGGTGGTACAAGGCAAATCTAGTGCCCAATGATATTCACACTATCCAACCCATCTATCAGATCTTTCATCTCAGAAAACCTTGAGGACCCAAAACTCAGCCCGATTCAAAAGAAGGGTGGGCCACAGCAATAGGAACAATCTGGGAGGGAATGCCAACACTCCACGGGGGCCCACCTTAATCGCAAAAAAGCTTGAATTTTGGCCTGACCCTTCATAGGGAGTGCATGAAGGGTCTGAATGGCCTTGCTTAGATATACATAACACGGTGGGCCCCTCATGCCAATCAATGGTGGGTGTTCCCTGCCAATATGTTCCATGTGTTGTGGCCCATCTAAGATTTGGATTAGGCTGCTTTTTGGGCTCTGAGAGTTTTCTGAGGGATGCATCTTATGGATGGGTTGGATTTCATGAACACATCACTGGGCCCCAGATTGCCGAACCAGCACCACTAGAGCACACTCCTTGAATGATAACATGTCTTTCAATATAATCATAACATGGCATGTCTGATGTCAGCATTCTAGGATTCCAGGGATGCCATGTCCAAAATACCAAAATATGTTTCCTGCATAAGTTACACAGATGCGAGTTGGTGGGTCCCATTTCTAGCAACATTTTTTACTCTTATTCTTAAATTTCCCTCACTGCTTTTCCCACATAGATATTGGACTTTAAACCCAGATTCTTACAGGGCCGTACCTTCCAAAACCAGATAAAATTTACATTGAAGAAATATCACTCAATTAAGATTATTAGAACTTTTTTTTTTTTTACTTTTGAAAGGTGATTATCAGAACATGACACCAAGAAAATGTTGAGCTATTTGCAACTTTTTTATCAGCATCTTTCCACGTCACACTCAACCCCGATCAGCAAGATAATAGATTTTAGTAAAACGGTAATACAAGCACAGTTCAACAGATTCACATCAGGCCCTAAGACATGAAAATCCAACAAGGCATGTGCATCCCTCTCAAACATAGGAATGCAACCAAATCACAAGAAGTCTCCACAAGGTCACTAAGCTCAAATTTGAGCCATGCCCATCTACACGCAAGCACACATGCTAATATGTTACATGTGTGCAAGATCCAAGCTTTCTGTCAGGTGGGTCACAGGGCCTGGCCTTTCTGAATTTTTTTTTTTTTTAAATCAGGTTGTTTCAACTTTTACCACTCAGGTGGACCACATTGTGCAAAACAAGTGGACAGCTAAAACAAATTTTTCTATCAACCATTTGTTCTATAAAAAATGAAGCCCAACTAAGTGAAACGGCCTGATTTTTTGGCCAGAAGATCTAAACAGTGTGGCATGCCCGAGGAACGAAATGGCCTCATTTTAGGCCAGAAGACCTCAACAGTTTGAACAACCAAATGGAAAGCTGATATGTATTACATGCATGCCATATTAGCACATGACCTTCTGCATAAATGGGCAAGCTCTACAATCCATGTGGGCTGAACAGATCTCAGTCTATATACATCACAGACTATCTAAGTTTTCCAGATAGTGGGGAGAATCAAAATATAGTACCAGGAGAAAAATATATAATAAAGAGATTTTCTAGCCAGTGTACTGCATAAGCATAGGATAAATGTCACAGCAATCTGGTGGTGATGTGTACCAACCATTGGATAGGTCCCACCATGGATGGTCTACTATCCAACCGCCTATCCCATCGGTGAATATTTTCCCAATCAATTGACTGCAGGCAATAACCGACTGAATGGTTAAGAATTTTTTATCATGAGATTTTCCTACCATGGCCAGTTCACAGTGGACCCAACCAGACATTTCAGATCACAAACTATTACACGTTGCCATGATCCATCAATTGAAACCAAGAACCGCCTCGCATCCCAACAACTCCCCAACTCCAAGCTTTCACAACATTCCCCAACCAAACCCTAGTTAGCAAATCACATCAAGACAGTCCAAAACCGAGGAACAGTAATCCCAGACACTCTGTTTTCATCAACCGTGCTGGATCTGAGGCGTTCATGCAACAGCCGCACGGGAAATGCCCATCAGCCCGAAAATCCGGTGGCCCACCCGCACATGCCCTTAAAAGCAATGGCAACCAACGGCCTACATTCAGCATTCACGCATCACTCACATGATGAACGGCCCAGCCCAATTTACACACACATCACGGGACCACTCCATTGGAGTCCCAGATCCCTCACACGTGTGCAACGGCAGCACGTGCGGGGCAGCCCTAAGTAAAATTGAAAAGAAAATGAGAAATCGGAAGAGGATTGAGGGTTATAAACGGAATTACCGTATATAAGAATCGCCATTGCCCGCCGCGGAACTTCTGTTGTGCGTAGAAATGGAGGCGGCGTAGAGGCCTTCGCTGCCGCCATGGACGACGAAAGCGTTGCCCTTGCTCATGAATCTCGTACCCGAGTAGTCGTGTACGGAGGCGTCGGTGGGAATGAGAGAGAAGGAGAGAAAGAGAGGGAGGAGGAAGGGAATGGAATGGATCTTCCACGCCATTTTCTCCCTATTTTCACTCCAAGAAGAGAGAGAGAGAGAGAGAGAGAGAGAGAGAGAGATCTGGAGCTTAGAAATCTGGAGCTTTAGCTTTTGGATCTACTGCAGCTGCTAGTGTGTGGAAATGAGCTGGTTTTGGACTCTTGAACTGAGGGAGGTAAGACTGGGATTTTATACTCAGGCTGCGTATTATGCTTGATACACAGGCAGCAGTCAGAAATTGTACACGTGGAGTATATTAACCCAAATAAAGCCGACTACATTGTGCATTCCATGTTTCCAAGTCATAATCTCAATATCAGATTGGTTGACCAATCTTATTCTTTGATTCAATGGACACTTGTTTGTTGAAATAGAACCGTTGGATGTTTTCAGTTTCAACCGTCCAATACATGTCCACTAATCCAAATAGTCAGATGATCAAATAAACTTAATGTTTTGTTCTTGTTACATCTAGCATGTGTACTATAATTTTGAATGTTAATTTGAATACTTGTATGTCACGTGTGCAACAATTTCTAATTAATTTTTTAGTGCATGTGTATCATCCATCACAATCTGCCAGAGTATCAAAGTTTTATCATTCCACGGTGTGTAAAACACAGGAGCTCTGTGGGCTCAATAATATCATATATCTAAAATCCACCCCGTCCATCAGGTGAAAAAACTTATATTAACTATACAGTAAAAAATATCCATATAGAAAGCTTATATTTGCCACACTTATGGGGAAAAAATTTAATTGTACTGTAAATAAGTTCACAGGACTGTGGCCCACCTTATTTTTGTATCAGGATAGATTTTCATATATTGTCCTTCATCGTTTATTAGACACAGCTGATGAACTGGTTTGATGAAGGATACGCACCATGATGGCCCCAGACTCAAACCTACTGTTCGAGTCTAATCCCCATTTCTTCCTGTGGCGTAGCCCACGTTAGTTGTATATCATACTGATTTTTTTTCCCAGGGAAAATCATTGAGTAAACCACCTGATGGACGGAGTGGATGTGACACAGACAATTGCCTGTGCCCTGCGAACAGGAAGTTCGTGTTTGCGGAAGCTATGATGTCCGTCCATCAGTTTCGACATCTCAGTTTAGGATACAAATCCGAAAATGAGGAAAATCCAAATCTCAAGTGGGCCACACGACAGTTAACGGTGGGACTGGAAATTCCCACCGTTAAAGGCTTCCGAGGCCCACCATATGATGTTTTTATGACATCCAAACCGTTCCTAACGTTATTACCATTGCATTAACCTAATCCAAGCCTTCTGTAACCTCGTGAAGGTTTCAAAGGTGGGAGTTCAATCATCACTGTTTTTCTTGGTGTGGCCCACTCGAGTGTTTGATCCTTAAGAAAGTATCAATGGTGATCGTTTAATCTCCACCGTGACTCGCGCGCTTTTCTTTAACCTACTTGATCTTCTTACACGGTGGGTCCCACAGAACTTTTGGATACGTGGCTCCTGGACTGCAGTAAATTTGCACCATGAGTTCGTTGATGTGACAGAAAACTTTGATACTCTGGCAGGGCGTGATTGCTGATACACGAGCACCCAGTTTAGATTAATCATGAAACAGAAGTTCCATTAGGATTGGTGGACGGCTAAAAATGAAAATATCCCTTGGTCCCATTTCAACAAACAAGTGTTCGCGGATAAGAAGAAGTCACGATTGTTCAACCAACCTGACTTTTGGTCCGTGACTCAACTGCACTAAGTTCCGCCATTTAATCCGTTCAACTGGAGTTAATGTATTCCACGTGTGCAATTTCTGAGTACCCGTGTATCAAGCGTTATCCGTTGCCTGAGTATCATTACAACTCCGCTACGAGCGTTGGACGTTTGCTCAGTTTTTGAACCGTCCATGTTTTATGTAATCTGTGGCCCACATGATGAAATAAACTGATATGATTTTATGTAAACAGGATGAAAACGGTTGGGCCAGCATGATGAACGGGCCGGATCTCAGATCACGTCTTGAATTGGAACGTGGGGAGAGAGTGGTATTTGAGATCCTACTCTCGCGAGTGGCCACACGAGATTGTGACGCTCCATGACCATGCTACTGCGAAATGCGATTCTTACTCGGTGTGTCCTTACGACGTGTCCCATCCGTGATGCGGCCCATCGGTTCAACGGTTGAGATCAGTGAGGATCCGAGGATACCGTACGTACATATGGTCGTGTCAAGGGTACAGGAAATGTAAGTTCACTCGCGCTATTGTACTCGCACGAGCAACACATGTCAATGAGGTGCACGTGTGAGATATCAATGCCGTTCAATATGTGAGCCCCACTATATCTTTTCTGTCTCAAAAACAGGTCGATCTGATCACAGATGGGCCACGTTTTTACAAAACAGTGTAAACCAAACCTTGAGTTTTCATGACCGTTCATTTGTTTCATCGACTTGTGGCCTGGCTAACATGATGGAATCGGCCTGATATTTGAGGATAACGAATCTATGCAGAAGGGATCGCCTGATGAACGGTTCTGATCCTGCATCCGTGTGACTCACCGAAACACGCGAAGCGAAAGGACCAAAGATTACATTCGCTCGAGTGCGCGTAGCTATCATCGTTTTGGAAAGAAAAACTTTGATACTCTGGCAGAGTGTGACCAATGATAAGCAGGCACTTAAAATTTTGTTAAAAACTGCGTAAATGGAATGTAAGTAATTAAAATTAAATGGTCCAAATCATGGGTTTTATCTTAGATGTATAACGAACCAAAAACTATGCTAAATTTGATTTTCTGTAGGATTAGTGGACACCTATTAGACGGTTAATAATAAAGAAATCCAATGGCAGTCAGAGGTTAGGATTGTTAAAAATATCTGATCTCGGGACTTAGAGAAAGTAGGTTCAACGGCTTAGTCTGTTTGGATTGATTGAAGATATGCCATATTTACAATTTCTGAGTGCCTGCATATCAAGCGTCATACTCTGCCAGAGTGTCAAATAACCCCCGCTTTTTTGAACGGGAGCGATTTAGGTGCGGCCTAGGTCACACCTAAGACAGTGTGGCCCTTAACGTAGAGCCCATCATGATGTATGTATTCCATATCCATATGTCCATCCGTTTCTAAATATTATATTAGGAAATGGGCCCAAAAATTACGGATTAAATTCTTAGGTGGACCACGTTATAGGAAACAGTATTGATTGAACGATCCACCATTAAAAATTCCATAGGCCTAGCTTAATGTTTCCATAATTTTTATTTTCCATCCAACCTATTAATAAGGTCAAAAAAAATATGGATGAGGTAAAAAAAACTAAATATAAGCTTGATCGAAAATTTTGTGGTCCACAAGAAGTTTTTAATGGTCATTCACCACTGTCACCCATGATATTTTCCACACGAGGTTTTGATCTCCTTAAATCTTGGATTCCTGCAATAAAATAATCTGGATAAACGGATGGACCACGTGGATATAGAATATCTACATCAAGGTAGGCCCCACTGTAAGGACTGCACCGTCTTGGGTACAGTCGGGGCCGCACCTAATCCGCATCCTTTTTTGAACACCCGAATAACCATGCAGCCAATCACGTGCACGCTCGAGTAGCAAATCATGCGGCGCGGATCCTCACGTACGCTTGAATAGAAGGGATCCGCAGTTTGAGATGTTCCACGATACTCGAGGCATTTGACTTTGGACACGTGCCCGTGCTTAATCAAGACCGTTGCTCTGTTAATATCCACTGTGGATAGACCAAGCCCCGAGACTCAACCACAAAAGAAGATCCTAGCCACCCATATTTAGACAATTTCTTCAGTTGAATGTAGATCTTGTTCTATTTCTCTTCCCAACCGTCTATTCGGAGGCCTCAAATCGAGTGGTCACATTTATTTCATCAACCAGATTTCAAATCTATATTCTATAGACGGTAAGTTGGGCGCAACAGTCCAACGGTCTGGATTACCTTCCATGGGCACCACCTATCAGATTATCGCTCCAGTGTCATTTGTGAGTATTCATGTGCCGTATCTTAGGTGCGAATACAGTCAGAATTAATGAATTATTTGATACTCTGGCAGAGCGGAATGATTGATGCACAGGCATTCAGAACTGTACGCTCATCACAAACAAACTCAAATCAACCCGTCCAAATTGCAGGAAACCACTATAATTAGGTCTTCATTCAAAATTCTACTTGATTAAACGGTCCTGATCTCTGACTACTAGGCTCTTTTTTGTTAAAATCAACCATCAAATGTTTTTAATTTCAACAGCATTAAATGTCAAACGATCAGCCAGTTATCAAATCAAATCATTTTGATCTTCACTTCACAAGCAATCAAATTGGGACCCACAATTTTGGATGGCTTATTTTTAGTTACGCTTATACCAATTGTGCGCGCATGCGTATCAATCACCACTACCAGCCAGAGTATCAAAGATTTTCTCGTAATGTTTTTTTAAGGAAGAAATGCATGTGACAGTAAGGACTTCAGTTGTTTGAATCTTGACTTTCGTCATTTGGATTTCTGAATTAAAATCTTTCCAGAAGGAGGAGTTGTGTATACTCGGGCTGCCTATGACACTTGATAGGCAGGCACTTAGAAATGGTACACGTGGCATAAATGAACTAAATTACACCGACTAGTTTGTAGAATCCAGTATAACTACGTTACATTCTAAAAACCAGACTGGTTGAACAATCAAACCACTGATTCATCGACACTTTTTTTTAGTAAGGCTATTATATATTTTTCATTTTTAACCGTCCAATAATTATTTACCAATCTAGTAGTTGAATACCAAAAAAAAGAAGTAACTTTTCGTTCACGATTTATCTAAACTGATACACATTTTTTGGACGGTTTAGATTGAGTTTACTTGTATGCCACGTGTGCAAGTTCTCATTGCCCCAGTCCTTCTAGTTGAATCTGACACTTGGGTGGTCCATTCGCTCAATCCAAACCGTCCATTAAGTCCAGAACCCATTTAATAGGATATCAAAAAAACTACTGCTGGGATTATCAATCCTTCTTTGATTTGGCCTTATTTTCCACAGCCATCTATTTTCAAAGCCATTGATGGGATAGAAAGTGATTCTTTGGAATAGTAAGCAATCCATGCCACCCTAACAAATAGATAGATCAAATTATTAACTGGCCTACTTTTTCGTCAATTATCTAGATTGGTATATGTTTTCACAGCATCTTATGAAATGTGGGTTGTCTAACCTAATGAATGGTCTAGATCAATGGATTGGGCTGTCTAAGTGTCCCAATTAGGAAGGTTATTAACTTTTAGGGGATGTTAATGAAATGTTTGTCCCTGGTTAATGTTTTAAACAAAAATCCTCAAAAATGGTTATTTTTTAATCTTATAATAGCTGTTTTTATAAGCACTTTGACATCTCTCTTTCCTTCTCTTAAATACACAACTAGAATTGTACTTGACCTTAGCTAGCTTGAAAAGCTTGCTCAGCTTGGTTTGATCTAACTTGGTTTGACTCCTTGAACAATGACTCAAGTCAAGCTAAGGTTTTCATGACTTAGCTCGTTTGAAAACGAGCCAATGTCAAATAGAGTGGAGCTCAGCTTGGCTTGAAGGTCAAGTCCAAGCTCGGCTCAGCTCAAATCTCGAGTCTAAGATTAGCTTACTAGAGTTTGGCTCAAATTTAATTTTAAATTTATGTGTGTGTGTGTTAAAAAAAAAAAAAAAACCAAAGCAACTTGCCCATCCCTTTCTTTCCATTTCTCATTTACAAGCCTTACCCTCCCCCGTCCTGCTTGTCTGAGCTCCCCTCTCTCCCTCTCTCTCTCTCTCTCTCTCTCATTGTCCATTTCCCAGCCTGACTTGGCCAAGTTGCCTAGCCTGACTCGGCCAAGTTGCTTAGCTTGACCTATCTGACTTGGAACTTGCCCTTTCAAAGTTCGTTCTCCTTTTTATCAACTCAATAGCAAGGTATACTTCTAATATTTGATTTTTTCTTTTCTTTTCTTTTTGATTTATTTAATTGTTTGAAAATAGAAAAACTTCAAATCCTAAAATTGATATTTTAGATTTTTATTTGCAAATTGAAAGGTTTGGGGATTGAGTTGGGTCAGGTTGGGACTGGGTCAGGCTGAGTTATGGTTGAGTTAGGTCGGGTTGGAATTGGGTTGGGGCTGGAAAAAAAGGAGAGAGAGACAAAGGTCGGCTTGACTAGAACAATCAAGCTGAGTTGAACTAGTGTTTTGAGCTCGAAGATTGAGCTAGGCCAAGCTAAACTGGTGTTTTGAGCTCAAAGATCGAGCCAAGCCGAGTTCGAGCTGACATAATCATGGGAATGAGCTGAGCCAAGCCGAGCAAGGTAGAACTCGGCTCGATGTACAGCTCTATACACAACGGGGGGGGGGGGATTTGAGTCTGCTTAAGGCCTATGCTAGCATGGGCCTAGCACGACAGGCTTAAGCCCAAGTCAAAAAAAGAAAAGGTTAGATTTAGGCATAGCTACGCTTGGCCCAAAAATGGCTAAAATATCCATTTACGACCTAAACATTCCTAATCTATCGGTCTGATTGAATAGGCCTAAAATGAAAAACAAATTTAATGGTCTATATTTAAGATGCATGAGCATGAATTGCTTAATGGAATATTAGAATGACATTTATAGGATATAAGTTGTACATAAGCCAAGTTAGGCTGAGCTAGGCTACGCTGGGTTGAACTTAAGCCAGCTCAAAAAGTTGATCGTGCCATGTATATGAGGCCGGGGCCTGGCATGTGGACTAAACTAATAAGTCCAAACACGGACTAGGTTCTTCCCTACTTGTACTGACATCAGTACAAAGCATGACATGGTGTGGCATGTGGACTAAACTAATAAGTCCAAACACGTACTAGGTTCTCCCCTACTTGTACTGACATCAGTACAAAGCATGACATGGTGTGGCATGTGGACTAAACTAATAAGTCCAAACACGGACAAGGTTCTACCCTACTTGTACTGACATCAGTACAAAGCATGACCTGGTGTGATTTGACAAGACAACAAGCCGTTGCCAAAGAAGACTTTAGTCAACTAAATAACTTTCAAACATACTTTGCATAGGCTCCATCTCATGTAGACGAACCTTGAATTGAATCAAATCCGACCATGTCCTACCTATACCCACATCAGTATGGGCACAGGCAGTGGCAGTACCCAATCGACATCCATAAGTTCATGCCCGGTCAAGAGCTAAAGGGAGTCCATGAAAATTATGTAAATCAAACTCAAACCATTTAAATGATGGGCTTCACTTTAGATTATAAACGAAATACATGAGAAATATGCAACTCAAATTAAAATGTCCAAATAATGGGCCCCACTTTAGGTGGATAAGAAACCATCGTGATACAGTGAAATCATATTTTGGCTGTCTGATTGGTGGATGCCTGAGAGCCGGAACCTTTTTAATATTTAATTTCAATTCTAAAAGAGTACATTACTTCTCAAACGAAGTTCAAAATTGTTACATATTAACATTTGGGTTTGCCAAACAGGGTTAAAAATTTGTATACAACTAATCTATTATTGTTAGCTCGGCTCTTTTTCATAACTATAACCAAAAAATATTTTCATCCAAACAGCCCCATAAGAGTTCTGTGAGCTCAGGTGCATCTCTCATTATTTAATAGGAAACCTGCACTTCAGCTGTAAGGCAGTAATTTTTTTCTACCCAACACAAGGAGTTTCTACAATTCACAACCACTACACGGTGGCAATTCACCCACTGACCTGCACCCCACATGTACATGAATCAATACCGTTCAACCCGTTGGCCCTATTTTGGATGGGTGATATCCTGAAAATCAGATTGATCAAATAATCTTAACATCCAATATTGATACTGTCCATCTAGTGGGCACTAAATTGAAGGTTCAAAAAGAAATGAGAGGTAAAAATTTAGATGGTTAGGAGCTCTATATAGTACATGGTCCATCCAAAATATGCAGCCGCGATCTAGATGAGTCTCGTGCAACTCAACTGAGTTGACTCATACTGGGTAATAACCATGGTTCAGACGAAGCTATATGTGTAGTCCAGCTCCAGCTTGAAAATGTGGCCAATTTATGCAAATGGGTTGAGCTTAGGTTGAATGCTACCAGAACCGACCCATCATACAGATTATCAATTGGCTGGACCAGATGACTCAACCCCAACCAGCCCAAAACCGGAAACAAACTAACAGATCATAAGCATGGACACATTGATATGAAGTATTTTTTGAAGTGAATGGGATCGGGTAGTAGTGAAACCGAGCCGACTCGGATGAGTCGTGCCTCGTCCAGAGTCTTAAAAACATGCTTCCAACCATGTTGTAGAAAGAAAACTTGGCCAAACATCACACTACATCCTCCACCACCATAATAATAAATGATAACTCATCAGAGACAACTGTTACAAAATGTAATCTGGGGAAAGTTTGTTTTTTGGAAGGATTTCAATTTTCAATGACAGACAGACGATGGGCAGAAAGAGAAACAAACACCCATTCTGGTCTTCCCTGACACCAACCGCGATAAATATTTGCGGGCAACATGGCATTATAAACTCACCAAAATGGCAGGGTGAGGGCTTGCTTGGGGCAGGTGATACCTGTATCAATCCAAATCCAGAAACTCCATCCTCTTTCTCATTGAGCCTTTCAGATCTGTTGCATCCTTCTCGGCTTTTTGTGCCTGCAAATAGAGAAGTAGATGATCACATCGGTGTGAGTAATCCTCAAAACAAGATGCAGCCATTCATCAAGTGGGAAATGCAATGTATCTGCACTGGCCCAAATATCGAGCTGGTTAACTCATCAGGAGGGCCATGGATGCACCCAAAAAAAGGGACAGATGGAGTGGTGGGGCCCACCTAGTGGCAGCAATGATGCCCCATGTGTCCCACTGGGGAATGACATGTGGCATGACATTCACCCCTCTGGAGTTTTGAGGCATAAGCCACGTGCTACATGCTACTTCTAGATTTTCAAGTGATATAATAAGAAAAATAGGGCAAAGAGTAACTATAAAGAAAATAAATAGCAACGGAACCGATTTAATACAGTTGCTTATATTATTTTACTAAAATCATTGAAAAAACATAACTAATTTTTAGTGAAAACCAAAAAATAAAAATAAAAATAAAAATAAAAAATGTAACAAATCATTGAAAACATTAAGGGTCTGTTTGGACTGGGGATCCTGCATAATCGGATTTTAAGCCTAATCCCGATTTTGGGCCACACAGGATTTGCTGCACTTAATAAGTCTAATCCCGATTTTGGCCAGGCAGGATTTGCTGCACTTAAGCAGGGTTATTCTCCACAAAAATGCAATTAACGGTATGTTTGGTTTTTCAGAAACTTTCTTTATTGCATTTATACAGAGGAAAGGATCAATTTATTGCATTGAATCCTCCACACATGAGCTTTTCTAAGTGCACGCGTGTGCAATAAAGTTCATGTACATGCCACGCATGTGCCAGCATGGCACATAGATGCGAGATCCAATCCATACATCAGGTTGGTCTGAACTTATACATGTTTTCCCAAAAATACATCTGGTCCACTCAGCAAGTAGGGCCCAATATTGGAAACAGGTGGATGGGTTTGAAAACTTCAGCCAAGTTTTTCAGAGCCACACATTTGCTTTTCACACACACAGAGGCAAACACATTCTTGATGACTTACAGTTTAACTGAAGTGACAGCCCTTGATAGAGTGGAATGGCAGAACAGGATTCATGTAGCCGACCCCAATTAATTGGGATAAGGCTTAGATGATGATAATGATAACATACATAAACATATACATGTGTGTGTTCTCAAATGCATTGAAATATCATTGCAGTGCTATGGCACTGTTTGAAAAGCAGCACAAATAGCAATTGTAAATGGTATTTTGTTTGAGAAGCACAGAAAGCCCATCCCGCAGTGAGAAGAATGGAGGATGCCAAACAAGCCTGGAATAAAAAGTGAAATCAATGCAGCAACAAGAGCACAATGGCTGTTCTGCTCAGTGCAGATATAGTAATTCCCAAATGCAGCATCAGGCATGGTTTGGAAAGCACGCTTGAATGCAATTGCACCCTCTTTAAAAAGGGGCAATTTTTAAGTTGAAAAGGGCACTTTTTGGGAACGTGCTCAAAAGTGTTGTTCCCGGTGCAAAATGGAGAAAATCCGTCTACAAGGCCCAAAATAGCAAGTGAAATCTTCTAATAGAGAAACAAGCAAGATGACCATTCTGCTCAATGCAAATATATTAATATATCCAAACACAACCTTAAATATAAACTTCATGTGAGAGGTTTTCCTTGGGTTTTAATGCATCAATTTGGTTCATGGAACTGATAAAAATGCATGCACGTATCCAAGGTCACCTGGATCGCAGGTCACTCCTGTACAAGGTTTGAAATCAGTGTGTTATGTAATGTATCGCCTACCACTAGAGCTGTACACGAGTCGAACCGAGTCGAGCTTGGCACGGCTCGGCTCCACTCGGCCAGCAGCTAACCCTAGCTCGAACTCAGGTCGGCTCGGTCTTCGAGCCTAACTGGCCAGCTCGGCTCAGTTTGGTCAGCAACTCGGGCCAGTTAGAGCCGAATTCAAGCCAGTGAGACATTTTCTCAAACACATATAATGCATCTTTAATCTCTCACAAAATGCAAAAAAGTAACAACACCTCACAGGTATCTCATCAAACACTCAGCAAGGAGCATAAAAAGCAAGATATGAGGGCAGTTGTATAGTGTAAAGTTTTTTTTATATATATAGTGATTTGTTTCGTATCCATTCCTTTCTCACCACCAGCCGATTTTGCGGAGAATGTACCCATCCGAAACAACACTTCGTTGAGTCATTTCATCAAACACCTGGTGAGCAGCATCAAGATAAAAATAACCGAGTCACCGATCCGATTCGATCCAAGTCGATTCAAGTTGAGGTTCGAGCCAAGTTGAGTTGAGTTCAGGCAAGCTCGAACTCGGCTGGAAATTTTTTCGAGCTCCAAAAACCAAGCTCAACTCGGTCCGAATCCAATTTCGAGCCAAGGCGAGTCGAGTCGAGCAAGCTGACGGAGCTAACTCAACTCATGTACAGCTCTACCTACCACCAACACCACTATGCCTCACCTTGTATCAGCCCATATGAGACTGTTTGAGGCTGATATGGGGCGGATTCATCTGTATCGGTCATGGAAGATACCGGTACATAGTGGGCAATCAGTACCACTTTCAGATAATACTTTAAATTTTGCTCCTGTATGTGTTATGGGAAAGGGTACATTTTTTTATTTTTTATTTTAACACACGCACCCCCACACACTCACGCCGCAGTGGGATTTCACCACCTATGGATACTCGAACCCTTGACCGGGTGTGGAAACTCCCAAGAGTCTACCACCCGTGCAGGGTTGCTGTGCGGATTCACTCCAGTCCAATACATATACTATGTCCAATATAGTTTCATATTTGAATTAACATTAAGTTGTATTTGAAATGATGAACATAATTATTGAAGGGTACTCAGGCTGTGTGTGATGCTTGATACTCAGGCACTCAGAAATTGTATGTGTGGCATACATCAACTCAGGTTAAACCAACTATATTGTGTAACCCACTGTTGGTAAGCCAAATTCTCAAGATCAGATTGCTTAACAAATTCTAACCTCTGATTCGTGGAAACTTGTTTCTGGAAATAGGACCACTGGATTTTTCATTTTAACTGTCCAATAAATGTCCAATATCATAGGAAAGTAAATTAAGTGTAATTTTTGGATTACGGTACACCAAACCTGGAACCCATGATTTGGACAGTTTCGTTTGAATTAATTGTATCCCAAGTATGCAATTTCTAAGTAAGTTTTAAGTGCCTGTGAAACATCCATCACACCGCCACATTATCAAACCTTTTCCCATTTTAAAGATGCGGCATAAATAGTATTGTATGACATGCATGCTATTGCATAAATCAAAGTAATAAATATCTACATTCTAAATATAAGTTTACATTACAACTTAATCAACACTAGGAGTCTAGAGCCATAATTTCATATCGGTAACAGTGGCAATTTGTATCTCAAATGACCCATAATCCAGATTGCATGATTCAAAACAAAAAATGTAGTGTGTTGGCGATATTGATGCATCTACAAGAAGGCTGCCACTGGAAGTTCTATATTTGCATTGAGAAGAATGGATGTTGGCTGAAATGGCTATTGTGATCAATTCGGCTCTTGGCCGCATAGAGCTCACTTGCCACTTGAAGCCAGTTTGAAATACTTTCTCCATTATACTAAGTGTGGAATGAAGTTTCCGGCTAGTTAGATGAAGCCGGTAGAGAGTGTAGTGTAGGTAAGTCAACCAGGGTTCAATTACTGGTAGTGTTACCTTTCAAAAAATACAAAAAGTTTCTGCACTAAACGAACAAACCCAATTTCAAAACAGGCTTGTCTTCCATGCATCTAGGACAGAAAGGCAATTGCACCTTACTACAAATGAATATTAATCTCGTTTATAACTTGAATCATGGATGAATCATGAGAGTCGCAGAGTAGAATTGTGAAGCTATGTTATGGATTAGGAGCAAACTCGAGTGATGCCGTGGTACCACACACATGTGGGGCCCACGTGATGTACTAAGTCCTTCCAACCTGTACATCATATGTGTCACTTCATATCAACTCCATGTGCCAAAAAACAGCCTAATCCAATACTTAAGCAGGCCACACAAAACAGGGGACAATGTGAGAGGGGACAACCACCCTTGATTTACACGGGCCCACCTACATTTGGAACAGGCTAATTTTTTGCCCGACCCTTAATCTAGATCAGATAAGGGTCTGAATGTCCTGGATTGCATATATACTTCGGTGGGCCCTCCGTGCAAATCAAGGGTGGGTGCCTTCCAACTTGTTACATGCGGTGCACCCAATTGATTCATAGATCAACCTGATTTTAGGGTGCTGGGGTAATTTGCACTGACACATATGATGGACAGGTTGGATTTTATACATGCATTAGATGGACCCACATCTACTTGGTAATAGTATTGTCCGAATCACATGATTAACAATATAAATCGCACGATTTATATGGTATTGTATGGGCATGATTCAAATCATATAACCAAATAGAAAATCTTAAATAATTGTATGATTATCATACGAATTGTATCGATTCATATGATTATCAAATCAAATCATAGGATAATCATAGAATTGCATAGAAGGCCCTCCCCTATGTTTATTCCTTTTTTCTCATTTTTTTTCTCTTTTTACCCTTTTAAAGGTTTTACCATTGTACACATGATATGTATATTGTAAGCATGTTCTCAATTGATAATATCATAATATGCGATTACTTCTCATGGTGTATATTGATAGGAAATTGATTGTTGACAAGTTTTTTTATTTTTTATTTTTTGTGATATTATTTGTATTTTTCAGATTTTCTTTTATTGTTTTAATAAATAACAGATCTTATGATTTATGATACCGTTTGCGATTAAATACGATTTGACCCCTATTATGATATGCAATATGATAACAATTTTGACAACATTGCCCGATACCACCATAGCATATGGTGTTACAGGTACCAATGGAGCGTGTGCTCCTACGGATTATATCCATCCCACCCATCCAAACCTTCACATGCACCACCTCTAGGATGCATGCAAGGAAAGCAACTTTTTCAGCAATCCAAGCAGACCAACATGCACACAGATGCATGCATGAACATGCAGGTAGATGCTCATAACAATCATAAAAGTACTGATGATGGTGCCTACCCTTTTTATCTCTGCTGCTGAAACACGAGTCATATGCGCTGGAAGCTCCTCCCTTTCCAGGTCCTGTCAATTAAAAACTGCTTTTAAGTAAATAATTAGCAAAATTAAAAAGGAGGGTTGCCAATTCCACACCAATGCAGATCCCAGCCCCTCTACCAGCAGCACATGTGCTAAATGATGTGTGGAATGTTTGAGCAGTCCATCTGGTGGGCCAACTGCATGCATGCCCTGGCCAGGTAATCAAAGCTGATCCCTGATCATGCAGGCGATGGTGTACCAAACAAATGTACAGATGAAAAACTCAGGGCCCATTTGGACTCACTTCCACAAAAGGGGGCTTCAAGCCTACTTTTTTCAGTCAACTCAATGATCAAGCTCGCATTTTAGCACTTATTTTGTCTAGCCAGATGGTGAAACGGGAGTTTGCAAAGTGAATCCAAATGCAGAGAAAAAAAAAACCCAGTTTGGCTCAAAAGGGGGTTTACACCTCAAATGCCCCTTTTGAGGGTGCATCCATATGGGCCCTAAGCCATTTCTTTGCCATTGTTTCATACACCGAGGCCCATCTGACAGTTTGCACACTCATGACTTTTAGGCCTGGGCATCCCCACAGAGGCCCAATGCATGGGACCTAGTATGTACCACAAATGCCAGCTTGGTACATTCAGAGTCATGTAGAGGGCGGAATCTACACGTGTTCTGAAATTATAAAATCTCATTAAAAAGGTAACAGATGCATTTGTTAATACCAGCTCGCCAATTAGGACAACGTTCTCCCCACGAATAACATATAAACCAAGGGGAATATCACAATACAGATCTCCAACGATCACTCGCTCGCAGGCACCTTCAAGAACGGCATTTGCTGCAGAAAGGAAAGGAGATTCCATGACTTTGTTACCATACAAGAGAAAAGCAAAGACAACAAACTCAAGAACCGATGAGAAAAGATATCACTACCAAATTGATCGAAGGAACGAAGAACCCCCAAAAGCTTTCTCCCATCTCGTAACAAAACGAGAAGCTTCTCTGCATAACGAATGGAAACATATCAGTTTAAAAAGCCGTAAATTAGCATGACACCAACTTTCAAACCTACATCCTTTTGAACAGGTGGTGCATCTGGAACTGATCCTCAGTTAAAATATAACTTGATAAGGCGGATAACTACATACATGTGGCACAATGTTGTCAAAATCGTTACTGTATCACAAATCAGAATAGGGGTTGAATCATATCAATTTGCAAATCCTATATTAAATCATAAGATTTTTTTATTTTCTTAAAAAAATCTGAAAACTACAAATAAAAAAATAAAAAAATCATCAATCTTCCTTTCCCCTTCAATATGCACAAAGTAATACCATATCATGATAGTGCTAAAGGACTCTTGCCTTTCCTTCTTTCTTTCGTTCTTTCTTCTTCTTCTTTTTGTGTTTTAAGAAATTTACCTTAAAAAGCATACAAGAATACTTTAATAACTTATGTTCTTTTAACCTTTCTTGGGTGTAGAATCATGTTGGAAAAGGCGGCATTTGATTCTATAGACGGATGAAGAAAGATATTTTGATTTCTAACCATCATCAATACACTAAATATACGTCAACATGATCACAATCATCCATAAAAATATTCCCAAGTCATGGAACAATTTGGTGTCTTGACCATTTAAGTAAGAAATCATTTTTTTTTAAAAAAAGCTATAAAATAAAATAATTGCCTTTTCTAAACTATTATTAAAACCCACAACAATTTAAAAACATAAAATGAAAGCCAAGTAAAGCTTAAAATAGAAAAAAGCAAGTATAATTTGAATCATAAATCAGGCTTTGAATTGTATAATGTAGGATTCATCCAAAAAGGGATTCAAGATGATATTTAAATAGTTTTGCTTAAGATCTGACTCAGATCGTAAATTGTAGGAATTTGACAAGTATGCATGTGCGATACATGAATAGGTAATCCAAACCATTGATCCGATGGGCCCCACCATTGATGGGGGAAGATCAAGGTGTTCCAGAACAGTAATGGTGGCTGTAACGACCACCACCGTTACCGTTATGATACGGGCCGTAATGCCCGTTACGGCCCCTATATCGGCCGTTACGGCTCTTTTTTATTTTTTGAAAAAATTGTTACAGGACCGTTACAAATTGTTACAGAGCCTTTATGGCCTGATTTTTTTTATTTTTTATTTGTTATGGCCGTTTCAACCCCGTAACACGTAACGATTATGACCGTTACCGTTAAGTAATGGCCGTTACAGTTGTTACATAACCGATTATTTTGAATACCTTGGGGAAGACCCAAATATCCCGTGGACTAGAAGACTCTAACCCTTAGGCCACTGATGGAAGAATAAGGGCCTTCCAACTTATAGAATTTTGGCAACTCAGCATCCTCTATGAGTTACATCAGATCTATAGCTGGATCACCAACCCATGGGCCCCCAATGAATGCAATCTTGCACTTCAGCAAACTATACCTATGGAATCTTGCACCTCGGCAAACTTTACCTGTGGAATCTTCCACCCTAGCAAACTATGGTTTTGGTGAGGATTGGTACCGTTGGAAAAGTTAAGAAACACAGATTCCGAATCAAGAGATTTCAGTTACCATTATACTAGCAAGTTCTATATAAAGCAAAAGTATCTTCCACTGCATGATCTTAAAAACAAGCCTACCATATTCTAACATCCTATGCAGTTCATAAGGTCATATACACCTTTTCCATTTTCTATAATGGAAGTTCTCAAAAGGAGACAAACGCTACAAGGTAAGACGCAAGAGGAGCAAGGCCACTACCTTGCTACTAATGGACTCATACATCTCGCTAGCTTCTCTTAAGATTAACCAAAAGGAAACATTAGAATCTTCCACTAAGTCCAAAACTTCATCAATGATGGAAGAGATCTTCAAAGCACCTGGCCACCATCATCAAAACCAACATAGCGAGGGTCAGTCATGGACAAAGAAAAAGGCCGAATGGCCTCTAGATAGAGATCTTGCTTCTATTCCGTTAGGTTTTTTTATGGAAATTGAGTTCAAGAAGGCTATACTAATCTCATCCCTTTCATTTCTAATAACACTACTGATACCTGAATCACCCTGTGTTACCACTTGAATTTCCATTGGAACTGATTTCATGGCACCCACTGGAGGTGCAGCTCAAACAGGTTGGATCAGGTTATGGGTCAACCAAAGCCTGAGCGGACCTCGAGAGGACCCAACCCAATCTGAATTCCAAGCCCAAGGTGCCTGACCCTAACCCAACACGAATTCCTCCATATTCACTCCTAAACCAACCCAACAAAACCCGACCCAACTCAACCCAACCCACATACATATGATTCTTCCCTAACCTAACCCACCCCTATACATCCCAAAGGAATTTAGAAAGTGGTTGGAAACAACTCTATACATAGTGCAATATGTAAATAGATGCGGAGGTGGGGCGGCTGGGCCCACGTCCAGCTTACAACCATAATGAATTGATAAGTTAAAAGGAGAGTCCATGAATTCCTTTGCCATCTGCACATATCAGATCAAGCTCATGACTCGCAAGGATCCTAGAGGGGATCTGATCTAAGGAGGGGGCCTCTACACACTCATATGCAAGACAGCAGTTCTGATCAATAAGCACAGTCTAGCAACAATGTAGCCATGCATTAGAGAACTATAAAAGATGGTCAAAACCCAAATGACAAAACTACCCTTCGAAACTAGTTTATAAATAACAACCGAGCGATAATCAAAGCATAAAAGCCATTACTCCATTAATAGCAATCACCCAGACATGCCAAATAAACAAATCCACGATAACTGACTTTAACCAATCCTTAATCATCGGAAGCAGTTAGTTAAAATATCATAGATGGCCTGAATCAATTTCTAATGGAAAGAGCATAATCCCATGTAACCAATTATCTCATCAAAACCCTGGCAGTGCTGGCTTGCACTACCAAAACCCCACACGAATACACTTAAAATAGCAATTATAAATACCCAACATCAAATCTAATAGAAAGTAGTGCAATTCAACAGTTCTGATAATCTCATTGCCCCCACGGCACATATCAGCAAAATCCAAAAGATAAAGTGGTGTGTTTGTAAATATGTAAAAACCAAATTGTAATAAATAAAAACAGCAAAAGCTTGGAGTGGCTATCTGATTGATCCCCACATACACATTAGCAGGTTGAAAATTATGACAACAGCTCTATGTAAAAGAACAGTACAACCTACGAAATGTACAACTCTGAACCGAGGAAAATCAAGTATTCCATTCAACCAGCAACCGTACAGGCGGGCCCACCTTCATGTGATCCAGTTCTTCTAGCGGGACCCATCATGAATGGGTCACGAATAAAAAATTCTCGCCCTTCATAAAACCTTCCCAAGATGATTGAAGAGCGTCTCTTCTTGAATGGGGACCATTGGCCATACCATCCATTTGCATGCCCAAAATTGGAAGGATAAGATCTTTGAACAACAGATATCACATGAACAATCTGGAGTGACCAAGAGGCGGGCAGGCCCCACTTGCAAGAGGCAATCAAGCATACACTATGAACACTCAGAATTGAAATTCCAATAGAGAACCACAAAACCGCGTGTCCCTGATTTCTGAATCGCCACAACCATGGCACACGTTGTCATTTATCAAACCCACACAGGAACAACTACAACACCTCCAAAAAAAAAACCCCAGAAACAAAATTCTACTAGGAATTGCACGGCACAGATTATCCCATTCCTGCCCACGGTGCACATTAGCAAAAACCCACAAAAATTATCACTCCAACACATCAAAATTCATTAAAAATACTATCAAGAATACGACAGAGAAAGAGAGAGAGTACAACAATCAAGCAGACATAACAAACACCAAATCTCCAATTCAACTAAAAAAAACAGAACAGCCTTAAACTGCACCCCCACGGCACACGTTAGAAAAACCCACGAAAATACGATCACAGCATTTCCAGATACTCCCAAAACACATTCCAGAATACACCAAAAAATACAAAAATACAATCAGAGAGAGAGAGAGAGTATATACTATCAAGATAGCTGGCAAGAGACGTAGAGAGAAAGATATCTTCCGCTCCCGCCCACGACATCGATCCCGCTTTCCGGTCCTTCAAAAATCGCCGAAAAATCGTCCGACACCGTTACAAATGGCATTGGCTGCCCCTATAAAAAGGGGAGAAGAGGGAAAAACAAAAACCCTAATTCCAATCAAAACCCCTGATTTGGAAGGAGTGGAGGTGTCAGAGGTAGGGGCAATTTGGGCCGAAAGAAAGAAAAAAGATGGAATCTTTTTCAGTTAAGAAGGAACGTTTTTTCCCTTCCTACGTTTGGATCGGCGCCTGCAATTTCTTCTGAAAGATATCGCCTTTTCTCTTCTCTTCACTCAATCTCATCTTCCCATCGCTCGAGAGAGAGAGAGACGGGGGTTTGACCCGAGGCCCGGGAATGAGGTGGAAAGGCTCGTGTGGAGGGTGTAAAAGCGGCTGCACGTGTCGCTACTATGTGACCTCACCATGATGTATGTGTTTTATCCACACCGTCCATACATTTTTTCATCTCAATTTAGGATATGTGTCCAAAAAATGAGACATATCAAAACCTGAGGTGGACCACACCAAGGAAACAGTGGTGATTGAAAACCCACCATTAAAAACTTCTTGGGGCCCACGAATATTTTGGATCAAGCTCATATTTGTGTTTTCCCTTCATTCAAGTCTTTGTGACCTAATTAACGGTTTGGATGAAAAATAAACTTTACAGTGGGACCAGGAAGTTTTTAATGATAGGCGTTTGGTCACCACTCTTTTCCTATGGTTTGGTCCATCCAGATTGAGATCTGTCTCATTTTTTGGCTCAAACCGTAAGATAATTATCCAAAATGGATGAACGGCGTGGATAAAACAAACGCATCATCGCGAGGACTACGGAGCACCGTACAGTAGCCAAGTGGCTATCCTGGTCTACTTGTCGGGTACCTAAATCTGAAATCGGACTGCGTACTGAGTTACTCAATACGCTCTCATCGTACTGAGTAAACTCAATTGGGCCCACTTTAAATGTATGTGGTCTATCCACACCGTTCATCCGTTTGTTCATCTAATTTAAGGGGTTGAGCCCAAAATTGAATCATATCCAAAGATCAATTGGATAATACCACAGGAAACAGTGGGGATAATGACTTCCACAGCTGAAACCTTGCCAGCCCCCACAGTGATGTTTATTTGCCATCCAACCTGTTCATAAGATCATACAGACATGGATGAGAGGAAAACACAGTTATAAGCTTTGATTCAAAACTTCTATGGCCCTGATAAATTTTCAACCGTAGAAGTTCAATTCAAATGTTTTATGTGGTGTGGTCCATTTGAACCTTGTATATAATTTTTTTTTTGGCTCAAGCCCTAAAATTATGTGATAAAATAAATGGACGGAGAGGATAAAATACATAAATGACAACGGACCTCACAGAGTTTACTCAGTATTGTAAGGGTAGTGAGTTTCTCACTACGCAAACTCACTACCCAATCCGCTTTCCCTAGACCTCCACGAGGCCCACCACGGTGTTTGTTTTATATCAGCAACCTGCGGGAGCGGATTGCGTACTGAGTAACTCATTACGCTAAGCGTATCAAGTATACTCCATGGGATCCACCGTGATTTATGTATTCGATCCACCCCATCCATCCATTTTAACAGTTAATTTCATATCCTAATTCCAAAAATAAAGTATATGCAAAAATCAAGTGGACCACGCCACAGAAAATAGTGAGAATTGAGTGTCTACCATTGAAAATTTCTGGGGGGCCACAGAAGTTTTGGAACAATCTTATATTATTGTTTTCACTTTACCCGGATCTTTGTGATCTTATGAACATGTTAAGATGACAAATAAAGATCACTTTTGGCACTAGAAAGGTTTCAACAGGCAAAATCATTATTTTCATTGCTTCCCATGGTATGATCCACTTGAGCTTTGGATATGCTTCAATTTTTGGGTCAACATCTAAAATTATATGAAACAACAGATAGATGGATTGGATAAACCGAATACATTCACAATGGGCCCAACTGAATTTACTCACTACAAAAATACTCTGATTTCGCTCCCTGCGGAAGCGGATTGCGTACTGAGTAACACAGTACAATTAGCGCACTCAGTAAACTTTGTGAGGTTTATCAAGATTTATGTATTTTATCCCCTTGGATCATTCCTTTTATAGGATAATTTTAGAATTCTAGATAAAAAATGAAGTATATCCAACACTCAAATGGGCCACACCATAGGAAACAATGTGAATCGAAGATCTATCGTTGAAAAAATTTCTTGGGGGCTACATTAGTTTTGGATTAAGCTTATTTTTATGTTTTCCCTTCATCTATATTTGTAAGATTGTTTGAACAGTTTGGATGACAAATAAACATCACCGTGGTGCCTAACAAGGTTTCAATGGTGGAAATCATTATTCCCACTGTTGTTTCCTGTAGAATGATATGCCTAATCTTTGGATATTCTTCAATTTTGAGCCCAATGCCTTAAATTATATGGAAAAATGGATGGACGACATGGATAGACTACATACATTTATGGTGGGGTTAATTGAGTTTACTCAGTACGATAAGAGCGTGCTGAGTTACTAAGCACGCAATCCAATTTCGCTACCTACGTACGGCGTCAACGGATTATAAGGGAAGCGGATTGCTTAGTGAGTAACTCATTACGATAAGCGTAATGAGTAAAGTTTGTGGGGTTTATTGTGATCTAGATATTTTATCTACTCTGTTCATCCATTTTAAAAGATAATTTTATGGCTTGAACCCAAAAATGAAATACATACAAGTCTCAAGTGGACCTCACCACAGGAATCAGTGTGAATTGAAATTCTACCGTTGAAAATTTCTCAAGCCCACGGAATTTTTGGATATGATATTTGTGTTTTCCCTTCATCCATGTCTGTGTGATCTTATAAACAGGTTGGATGACAAATAAACATCACCGTTAGCCCTAGCAAGGTTTCAATGGTGGGAGTCATTATTCCCACTGTTTCCTTTGGTGTGGTCCGGTTGACCTTTGGGCATGCTTATATTTTAGACTCAACCACTAAAATGATTTGTAAAAACAGATGGACGGCATTGATAACCTACATACATTCATAGTAGGCCCAACTGAGTTTACTCAGTACGCAATCCTATTTCGATTATAAGACCCGAAGTGGGCCATACTCCCAACTGATTGAAACCTTCCTGGGGCCCACCCTGATGCTTTAGATGTCATCCAACCCGTTCATAAGGCGATTCTCATCTAGATGAAGTGAAAACAAAAATATAACCCTGGCCCAAAACTTCTGTAAACCCACTAAGGTTTCAGCGGTGGTCATTCAATCCTCACTCGTGTGGCTAAATTGAGTGTTAGATCTTCCCCATGTTTGGGGTCATCTCCTGAAATGACCTGATGAAACGGATGGACGGAATGGATATAACACATACATCCTTGTGGGCCCCATATAGCCCTGTAACCGCAAGTCGAGTACCTGCAGGTAGGCCAGGATTGGTATCCTCCACAACAAGACGCCGGGGTTACTTTCACAGACCGAGAGCGAAGTAGGTGGAACTTTCATACGATACACTCCGTCCATCAGATGTGTTGCCTCATATTAACCATTGAAATCAAAAATCATGATCGTCTAAAACACAGATAAGCCACAATGCAGGAAACGACTTGGATGAAACAGCCACCATTAATTTTCTGTAGGACCTACCGTAGTATTTATATGAAATCCAATCCATTCATCTGATTTTTCTACATTAGGATCAAAAAGTTATCCTTAAATCACAGTATTACAAAACTCGGTGGGCCACACGACGTGAATTTAAAGGTTTTTACTATAATTTTTATGGGTTGTCTACCTGAGTGTTGCATCCAGGCCCTTAAAGTGGCGGCGTACACGATGGACAGCGTGGATTTCATGCATGTTAAGTGGTTTTCTCCCGGGTCGGTGAAAGTAACTCTGGTAGGTACTTATGGCGAGGTACCAAGTGTTTTCCCTTGCACAAAACCTGTTTTAAGCAACCAGGTCTGTGGGGCCCACATTTTGTATTCATAAAATCCACTCTGTCTATTAGATTATAGCCTCGATTTTAGACCCTAAGATAAAAAAATCATATGGATCTGCAACTCAGATGGGTCACACCACATGGAAGAACCGGGATGGGATGCCAGCCGTAGGTTTGTGTGTAGGGATAGTGCATCAAACCCGTTAATCAGGTGTCACCGATCATGATTAAAAGAATTTACAAAAATCATCCTGATACAAAACTCGAGTGGGCCATTTAGTTATTCGAGGATTAGCTTTACATTGTTGCCGCTTGGGTGACCAGCGTGCTTTTTGAATTTATCTTATTTATTTACTGCATTAATTATAGTTCTCACGTAATGAACAGAAGACATTTTTATGTTATGTTAGTGCTTTGTATTCCACCGGTATTAGAATCAATGTAGGGCTTTGTTGGTTGGACTGACAAACTATAGATTTGATGGAGTTATCTGGGATGCTGAGTAGGGTTACGTAGGTCTAATGTAACATCCTTGATTTTCACTGTTTTGGATTTTCAAAAATTCATCAATTTTTATTTTTTATTTTTTATTTTATTTAATCAACCTAAATATTACTTAATGACCATTAGCACTCAATGTCAGTTTATATAAGGTATACCAGTGAAGAACCGTACAAGTCCGGTTAATTATGTAATGTCCCGTCCAACCAGAACAGTGTACTGAGGCGTCCTCGTAGGATTTGCCGCAGGACCGTTCGTTTAAACTACTCATGGTTTGGTGCCATAATTAAATTAAGTTAGGATTAGCCCACTAAAGTAGACCAGTCGGGTTGTCATTAGGCCAAGTGCGTGTCGTCAAGTCAAATGGCCATTTACACTTGGCAGCAGCCCGTGCGGGCTATACCGCAACATGAGAAGGTCAGAAAATTATAAAAATTGAGGGGAGCATAGATCTCACTGGGCTTGGGGACCATCGCGGACCACGGACCCAGTGGACACCCAGAAGTGTAATCTGGCACTTGCCAGATGCGCCCCACCAATGCCAAAATTGGAATCTGGCACGTGTAAATAAAAACTGAAATGTAAGACATTTCAGCCATCAGATTTCTTCATAATTTACAATGAAGGTCTAATGTATTTTTCTACACCCGCCCACAAAATCTGGGTCCCGATCATGGCGCGGTAACCGTTGATCGCAAATCAGACCCGTGCGACCAAACCCCATATCCGATCATCCCCAAATTTTGCATGGCCCTTCATCGGGCCAAGGAATACCTATCCTATAAATTTCATGGTTAGAGGGCCACCAGAACTGCCTTAGTTATCTAAACAAGCTCTAGACCGCTCGTTGGTGGACCACTAGTTCCAAAACTATAGAATAATGTCCGTCTCATTGGGCTTGACGTCCATCGCGGGAATCGGACCTGGGTACGGTCCAGAACCGGTCAACTTGAGCCGAAGGACGAGTGCATGAGAAGTGCAAATACCCTAAAGGAAGGAGTTGGAACTTAAGTGAATTGAGTCGTCCACTCTTATGCAAAGTTGAGGATTTCGGACCGTCAGTTTGTGACCAAACTTTACCCATGGAGTAAGGATATTTCCCTGCTCATATCCGTATAGCTGCGGCCCTGATCGACTATCGGTGACCGTTGAACAGACTTCTTATCATATCTGTCGATCGGCGCATCCAAATGGCGGGCCAATCATATCCATACGTAGATCATCATTAGAGCTAGCTATCCTACGGTGTATATTGACTTGTACACCTCATAGTGGGCCCTAGAGCTTAGAAAAACTCTCTCATAGGTCTAATATAGTAAAAACCCAACACTTGGGGCCATTTCCACCAAAACTGGCATTATAAAAGGGGCTCATTTGGGGCACCCTTCTCCCCATACGAAATTGCCCTAGAGGAGGAAGGAGAGAAGAGAGAAAAGGGAGAAGAGAAATAGGAGAAAGGAGGAGAAAGAGAGAGGAAGAAGAAAGGAAAAGAGTATGTGGTAGGAGGTGGGGCCCAAGGAAGCTCAAACTTGCAAAGAATGGTATATTTTCCTTCAATAGAGCAACTTAGTGTAGATTTATAGGTATTAATGTTGTCTTCTTGATTTTGATTTAGGAAATGGTGGTTTTACCCAAATCCCCAAACCCTAAGATCTCAAAGAATGAAAATCTCCTCTTAAGGTGCGGACTATTATTCCTAGGTGGCTTAGCACCAATTTCAATATGAGCTTAATGATTTTGACTGTTTCCTTGATGCATTTAGAGAATATAGAGGAACCTAGGAATTTTTATTTATTTAGAGTGGTTTGGAATTGTATGTTTATTTGATTTCCCCACATGACGTTGTTCTTGCTTCTTACATGACTTGGTGCAAATTTGATGATGACTTGTTGGATTGCTCATATGATTGCTCACGTGATGATGCCCTATAGCTTGCATGCCTTATTTACTTCATGTGTAATTTGTTTACATGAGTTGTAAGAAGTGAGCAACTTCCTCACTAACACACCCAACACACATGCAATATTGCTTATAAATTGTTAGCTTGCTTATTAGGTGAATATGGATTATATGATTGAGGTATGAGAACATGATGATGATTTTGTTAGTTGATATCCCTGTCCGTTGACATGTTGTGGACCACCATCCAAACCCTAGGGTTGGCCAAGAAAATAAGGAGAGTTAAGGCGGTCCCGTTGGTAAGGTTGCTTGCACCCGATGTCGTTCCGACATGCACTTGCCTGGACTCGTGCGGTCTAGCCTACTGTCTGGCCAACCATGATTGTTAACCCTGTTTGCTCACACTTGTATGGAACTTGGGACACCCTACAAACGTTGTAGCCCAACAATAACCGACTTGCCTCGTGAGCCGGCATGGTGGAATGGGACACTATGTCTCGGCCTACACCGGGGTGATGAGCCCGACCTCACATTCAACACCCCCATAGGCTTGAAGTCGGGGAGTCAAGGATCGCGGGTCTCGGCCTCACACATTGGGGGTCTTGGCCTCGCAACTAGTTCGGGGCATTTGATACGTGGGGTGTATCGATGGATGAATGGACTTAACTAAGAACCTGGTTAACATCATCATTGCATGGCATTAGATAGGTTGGCGACTCGGCAGTCGAGGTCGCACTGAGGGAGTGTTGCATTGGCGAGGGAGCGTTGTGGTGAGGGCATACATCATATCATCCTGCATCCATGCACATTAACAAGACTAGATAGATGTTTATGATTGATTGTTTTTCATTAAATTCTTATTATAATTGATGCTTATTGCAATTTAAGGTTAATAGCACCTACTGAGTTGATCACTCACTCCCACTCTGGGAAGTAATACAGATTTCATGGAGCCTAGCGATGCAAGCCTTGAGGAGGAGGACCGGTTCTCTTCTTCCAGCTGATGAACGGGTCCTCATCGGACCTGTAGATGGCACGTTGGATCGCCGCGCTGAGAGCTCAGCTTTATTCTTTTTGACTTGTTATTCTTTTTATGAATTTATTGGGCGTCACCTTGTGCGCCTGTTTGTATTCTTTTAAGTATGTATATATAAGTATAATTGATTTTCTTCTATTTCAGTAGACTTGTGTGGTTGTGCTTCATGTTCCAGGAAGTTCCAGAATGTGCATTTAGACTGGATTAATTGCATATTAATGAAAATTGGATATAAGTGACCCCGGGAACTCGGGAGTCGAGTGTATGCACGACCCCCGATTTTCAGGGTGTTACAAGATGGTATCAGAGCAATAGTTTGGAATCCCTTGGGCCATGGGTCATGAACTCACTAACGCGTCCGCTGACTTGAGAGGATACGTATTAGAATGCTAGGGACCACCCTAGCCCCTGGGCTGACGCTCTTAGACGAAAGGCAAGACTCACAAAGTGTTAGGGTTGGGTAGCGAGAATAAGTAGTGACGCTACGAAATAGGTCAGAGAACCTTATGAAGGGTTTAGGCTGAGGAGAGAGAGCATAACAATATTAGAATTCAACTTAGGAGCCTTACGACACGCTTCAGCCCATTCTTGGGTAAAAAAGTCGGAAACTTAACGGCGAGACCCGATCCGACTAAGTAGGAAGTTTAGGTAGTCTAGGCTACCAAATCCTTAAGGGCCCGTTTGGCCAACTGCGTTGGGTGGGATTAAGGTGAATGGAATGGTAAGAGTAGCAATACATACATGTGTAAGATATTGTCTCTAGATTATCTGTATCCTATGTTTTCTAATACCTGGTTTGGGATGCATGTAATTAAAGGTAAATCGCTGGATTTCCTTTCAAATTACACTTGAAAATCACATATCACACCTTCCAACACAAGACTCATTCTACAAAGACTATGAAATAAGCTTTAAATTTCGTCCTACACCCATTCCCTACATGCCATTCTCAAATCTTGAGTTGGGAGTAGCATTGCAACCCCATTTAGTACAATTAAATGCCCTTAGCCAGATAGGCATAAGTCGAAATCTCCATTTCTAACATATCTCTTTAAATATTCACCTGGCATCACTCTATTCTTGAATTTCTCGGGTACATTGGTAGGAACAAGTCAGAAATCGAAGAATTTGACGGTCGGAAACATCATTCTAGACCAAATGAGTGAATACCGGGCTAAATTTGATGATTCCGACCTGCTCTAAGATGAAGACTTAAGGGTGAATGAAAATTTACCGAAAATAGTGAAATTGAAGAAAAAATAGGATTTTGGCCTCTAACCAGGAGGAATTTCATGAAATAGATATGCTCATTGTGTAGATCAGATTCTCCTACCCTAAATTCATATTTGGCACGTCACGTAACTCATCCCGGTTTGCGAGATATGGTTGTCGCAAGGCGCGACCATCCAACTCCCGGGCGTTGCAAATCCCGCTGGGCGTTGCACCCCGCCGGACGTCCAGCGGGCCGGCGTTGCAATGCCCAGCGGGCGTAGCACCCCGCCCGACAACGGGCCGGGCGGGCCACAGCGGGCCGGGCGGCCCGTTTTCTTCCAATTTTATCTTGATTTTTAAAAATTCATATCTCCTTCGTTATAACTCCGATTTAGGTGATTCAAAAGTCATATTAGAGCTTGATGAGTCTAGTTTTATATAAAAATAAGAATAAAATAAAATAAAAATTATAATATAGTTAAAATTAAGATGTTTCACCAACTGTTTAAAAATTATAAATTTCGGACAACTGTTGGTCCTGGAATTTTAATAATTTATTTACAACTCCAAATGAGGTGAAATTTTGTAGGATGGCTTTAAACTTAATGATAAATCATCATAAAAATTTTAAAAATAATTTAGTTACTAAAAGTATAAGAATTATTGTAAAAAAAATTAGGGATATATAGAGCCCATTTCCCTCTACTCTCACTCCATCATCCTCACTCTCCCATCCTCAAACCCATCTCTTCAAAATCCATCTTCTCCTCCTACAAACTCATCATCTCATCTTCCTCATCTCCAAACCACCTCCCCAAACCCTTCCTTAACCATTTTTTTTCTCTCAACCCCGTTCTTAAGTCCATCCACAAAAACCCATTCATAAAGCCAACATCAAACATACTCTCTCCAACTAACTCTCATCTCTTTTTTTTTTCTCTCATATCCAACCCAAACCCATTTTCAACATACATTCTCCAAAACCCAACATCACACTTCATTCCCAAGTCCCACTCCATTCGCTCAATCACTCTCAAAACCCATTACAAAAAAAAATCTCTTCTCCTTCTCCATTTCTTCAACTTTTCTCAAATCTCACTACCCACTCTCTCAAATTTGCATCTTCTCAAATCCTATTTTCTAAAACCTATCTCCAAAACCATTCTTAAAATCCCTTTCTCAAACTCGCTTCTAAAACTCACTCCTAAGAATCATTCACAAAAACTCATTTTTAAAGGCCATTCCCCAAACCCTTTCCTAAAACTTAATTTCAAGCCCCTTTTCAAAATCTCTTCCTCATATTCAATGCACCTCTAGCCAAGAAAGATGACCTTCCTTGCAACCATTGCCTCCTTCTTTTCCTCCTGGTGATCCTTTCCCTCATGGGAAAGAAAGGACCGGCTCGCGAGGACGCGGGCTGAGTCAGGAATCGTCCTGTATAATTAAATCAGATTATTTTTAGTATATTTTTTTTTTCCAAGTAGTTTCTAGCATGGTTGGATTACAACTCCTTAGAAGGATTGAATTTTATTACTTAAGATCTTATAAGTTCGTGTTCGATGCAAACTTCGCTAAAACATTATGAATTCCTAAAACTTTTTCTTCCTTCCCTTTTTACATCGTTCATAGCGTCATTAGCCCTCCAAAATTTTGAGATATCTTAAAACTTTTGATTCTTCCTTTACCCGAAATCAACGAAAGCAAAGTGTGATTTACTCATAGCCTACGCCCATAAGATCAAGATGACAGTATATAGAAACATGTTTAGGCCCTTAAGGGGTGTTTAGCACATGGAATTTGATAAGATTAGGTGGGATGGAATTGCATTTAGTCTCATGAAATTGCATTTGATCCCCATGCATGAATTCCATCGATTTTGAAATCTACTACACATGTAGGCCCTGCATTGAGGCATGCGCTAAACCATGCCATCCATCCATATGCACCATTTACATGTGACATTCTGATTATATACGTGTACAAATGAACGACATCCATTGTGAATTTGGTCTGCTGATTACAAATTTCATGGTCCACCAAACATGATTTAGCTTAATCCGGTGTTTTTCGTGGCAATTTTTTTTTAAAATCCCAAACATGGGATTAGATGGCTATAATACCATGATATTTCTAGACATGCAATCATTGTGAAATAATGATATTAATCCCATCTAATACAATTCAACACTATTCAATTCCACTAACTAAACAGGCCCTTAGGCTTCCAAATCCCACCCCATTTTCTCCTTATTCCACTCATCTCTCTCAAATCCAAGGGCTTCATGGGGCCAATGTCATATATGGATTGTATCCATGCCGTTCATTCAGTTTTTTTGAATTATTTTAGGGTATAAGTCAGACAAATAGACGGTTGAAGTGAACCACACAGTGAGGACTGAACTCCCACCACTAAAAATATTTTTGAGGTATATGTGGAAAATGGCATGTCAAATAATGCACTCTACATATTCCATAATATGGGGAGGTGTGGATGAGGCCTATTTTGAGATACAGTAACAGTCTCTTCAATAATTTGGTTAGGAGCCGTGAAGCCCATGTAGCGATTCATGTGTATGATCAGATAATTTGAGTTGGGATCAGCTGGATCTTTTCACTATTACAACGATGGTGAATGTTTGCTTCAAGAATGGGATGATACATAGGCCAGCTGAGTTTGTTGCAGGTGTAGAAGATAAGGGGTTTGAGCCAAAATGTGGTTACTTGTAATTCATTAATTGATAGATGGTGTGAGTTGGGTAAGACAAAAGTTGCATCAGACATTTTGCTGATAATGGGTGAGAAGGGTGTCTTGCCGAATGAGGTTAATTATACTTCGTTGATGAAAGCCTACTGTAAAGAAAGTGAGATTTAAAAAATATATATATATGTATATATATATATATATATATATATATATATATATATATATATATATATATATATATATGTATATGTATATACATGGTATAGCTCGTTGAACTCTATCGCCTAATTTGCTTGCTCAGCTTTACCATTTGAGGTGTGTATGCAATAGTTGTGTTGGGTTTAGTACTAAATGGGACTATGTCAAGATGCGAGGGTAGTCAATGTGAGGCTCCGCCATGGCCAGCTCCTAGATCTTAGTGTCATATCTCGGGTATTTCCCTAAGTGCAGACTATGAGGCATTCGCACACACCCTCGTTGCGAATGAGTCAGCCTACCACTTAGTGTAGTCACGCTATTTTGGAGAGAAGAGTAATATAAGAGAACCTTCAAGGTAAGTGAATTTGTTATACTAGGACTGAAGAATGAGGTTTATTTGGTTAGTTACAAATGAGGACCCGTCTTCCTTATGTAGACCTAAGATCCTTTTAGCTACCTTACATGGATAGTTAAGATAAGGCTTACGATATCATCTTGCGGCCTTTCTAGGGTCACCATCTCTTCTAAACCCTAGAGAGAACTCTCCCATTCTAGATCTACTCCAAAAACTCATCTCAAACCCCCTTCACAAATCCAACATTAAACCCATTTCATTTTTCTAAAATATTTTCATCAACAATCCATTTCCTTGCCAAGGGAAGTGGCATTCCTAGCAACTGTTGCCTCCTTCTCTATTCTATGATTCTTTCCCTCATGGGGAAAAAAACACCCCCACCCTCGTCCGACCCAGAAGATTAGAAGCTTAACATACGGATAATTAGTAGTTTGTTTTGAGTCAGTTAGGACTATTTCCATGTGTTGAAAGATAATTAGAACTTTTGCTTGACTAGGTTATATTTCCCTTACATTTGGAATATCTATACTGAAATCCATATTGTAGGATGTAACTGGCCATACTAATGACACTTTGAATCCAATATTTATTTATGGATTGCCTTGAAATTTTCTTGTTGCCTTGTGAATGCTTGGATGTATGATTGCCTTACTGCGTCCTTGTTAATGTTATTAGCACTTTAAACCATGAGAATACTTTAAAAATTTCGACTATTCCTTTATTCTTGAAATTTATGAAACTAAAGTGCAGTCTGCTCTTAACCCACTAGACATGGGATCGAAATGGTAATATACATATAAGAATTTATACTATTAGAAACCTTTTTAAGATAATCTTTTGACCATAAGCACTGTGGGAGATTTAGATCACTAAGTTAGACAAGAATTAAAATGAGAACTCTCTCGGACCAAGACCCAAAGGACAACCTTATAATTAAAAGATTTAAACATTCCAATAATGGCCGTTTCCTAAACATTTAGATTAATCGGACTACGGAATTACGGAAGTATACGCCTGCGAAGCATTCGCGGCTTGACTCAATTCTCAATCCTGGGCGACTACCAATGGACTCACTACTTTGGCCGAGCAGAAGACCAGGATCCACCAGGATGAAGAAGGGATACGATGAGCCTTCTACCCTAATCAGGCAGATGATCGACGTATCGGGTTCAAGCCTACTACAACCGTCTCTCCGTATTGATCTACTATTGAAAACAAATATTTTTACTCTAAATAGAAGAAAACCGTCGCCATGAATCTAAATATTTATAAATAAATTTTAGTAAACCATCAGGATGAAAAAGTTTTAAGGGGGGTAGACTAAGCTTAGCATATATAGTATACACCCTACCATGCATATAAACTTAAAATCAACAAACCTAGGCAAATGAAATAATGAAGTCTTTACTTACTACCCTTAGACAATTTCGGGGACGAAATTATTTTTAAGGGGGGTAGATTGTAACATCCTTGATTTTCGTTATTTTGGATTTTCAAAAATTCATCAATTTTTATTTTTTATTTTTTATTTTATTTAATCAACCTAAATATTACTTAATGACCATTAGCACTCAATGTCAGTTTATACAAGGTGTACCAGTGAAGAACCGCACAAGTCCGGTTAATCATGTAACGTCCCGTCCAACCAGAACAGTGTACTGAGGCGTCCTCGTAGGATTTGCCGCAGGACCGTTCGTTTAAACTACTCATGGTTTGGTGCCATAATTAAATTAAGTTAGGATTAGCCCACTAAAGTAGACCAGTCGGGTTGTGATTGGGCCAAGTGCGTGCCGTCAAGTCAAATGGCCATTTACACTTGGCAGCAGCCCGTGCGGGCTATACCGCAACATGAGAAGGTCAGAAAATTATAAAAATTGAGGGGAGCATAGATCTCACTGGGCTTGGGGACCATCGCGGACCACGGACCCAGTGGACACCCAAAAGTGTAATCTGGCACTTGCCAGATGCGCCCCACCAATGCCAAAATTGGAATCTGGCACGTGTAAATAAAAACTGAAATGTAAGACATTTCAGCCATCAGATTTCTTCATAATTTACGATGAGGGTCTAATGTATTTTTCTACACCCGCCCACAAAATCTGGGTCCCGATCGTGGCGCGGTAACCGTTGATCGCAAATCAGACCCGTGCGACCAAACCCCATATCCGATCATCTCTAAATTTTGCATGGCCCTTCATCGGGCCAAGGAATACCTATCCTATAAATTTCATGGTTAGGGGGCCACCAGAACTGCCTTAGTTATCTAAACAAGCTCTAGACCGCTCGTTGGTGGACCACTAGATCCAAAACTATAGAATAATGTTCGTCTCATTGGGCTTGACGTCCATCGCGGGAATCGGACCTAGGTACGGTCCAAAACCGGTCAACTTGAGCCGAAGGACGAGTGCATGAGAAGTGCAAATACCTTAAAGGAAGGAGTTGGAACTTAAGTGAATTGAGTCGTCCACTCTTATGCAAAGTTGAGGATTTCGGACTGTCAGTTTGTGACCAAACTTTACCCATGGAGTAAGGATATTTTCCTGCTCATATCCGTATAGCTGCGGCCCTGATCGACTATCGGTGACCGTTGAACAGACTTCTTATCATATCTGTCGATCGGCGCATCCAAATGGTGGGCCAATCATATCCATACGTAGATCATCATTAGAGTTAGCTATCCTACGGTGTATATTGACTTGTACACCTCATAGTGGGCCCTAGAGCTTAGAAAAATTCTCTCATAGGTCTAATATAGTAAAAACCCAACACTTGGGGCCATTTCCACCAAAACTGGCATTATAAAAGGGGCTCATTTGGGGCACCCTTCTCCCCATACGAAATTGCCCTAGAGGAGGAAGGAGAGAAGAGAGAAAAGGGAGAAGAGAAAGAGGAGAAAGGAGGAGAAAGAGAGAGGAAGAAGAAAGGAAAAGAGTATGTGGTAGGAGGTGGGGCCCAAGGAAGCTCAAACTTGCAAACTCTCTACCTATTCTCCAAGGAAACCTCCACCAAACCCACCATGCCAAGAAGAAGAGGTAAGAATGGTATATTTTCCTTCAATAGAGCAACTTAGTGTAGATTTATAGGCATTAATGTTGTCTTCTTGATTTTGATTTAGGAAATGGTGGTTTTACCCAAATCCCCAAACCCTAAGATCTCAAAGAATGGAAATCTCCTCTTAAGGTGCGGACTATTACTCCTAGGTGGCCTAGCACCAATTTCAATATGAGCTTAATGATTTTGACTGCTTCCTTGATGCATTTAGAGAATATAGAGAAACCTAGGAATTTATATTTATTTAGAGTGGTTTGGAATTGTATGTTTATTTGATTTCCCCACATGACGTTGTTCTTGCTTCTTACATGACTTAGTGCAAATTTGATGATGACTTGTTGGATTGCTCATATGATTGCTCACGTGATGATGCCCTATAGCTTGCATGCCTTATTTACTTCATGTGTAATTTGTTTACATGAGTTTTAGGAAGTGAGCAACTTCCTCACTAACACACCCAACACACATGCACCATTGCTTATAAATTGTTAGCTTGCTTATTAGGTGAATATGGATTATATGATTGAGGTATGAGAACATGATGATGATTTTGTTAGTTGATATCCCTGTCCGTTGACATGTTGTGGACCATCATCCAAACCCTATGGTTGGCCAAGAAAACGGAAAAAGTTAAGGCGGTCTCGTTGGTAGGACAGCCTTGAGGCTAAACCCATGGATTTGTGCGAGTGCGTGTGGGTGACTGTAGTTAGAGTACATGGGTTGCTTGCACCCGATGTCGTTCCGACATGCACTTGCCTGGACTCGTGCGGTCTAGCCTACTGTCTAGCCAACCATGATTGTTAACCCTGTTTGCTCACACTTGTATGGAACCTGGGACACCCTACAACCGTTGTAGCCCAACAATAACCCACTCGGAATTGGTCCACAGCCTCGTGAGCCGGGCATGGTGGAATGGGATACTATGTCCGAGCTGTTGGCCTACGCTGGGGTGACGCGCCTCCCCGTAGTGACCGCGAGTGACCCCACATTCAGCACCCCCATGTGCTTGAAGTCGGGGATGGGGAAAACTCAACGGGGTCAAGGATCGCGGGGTCTCGGCCTCACACATTGGGGGGTCTTGGCCTCGCAACTAGTTCAGGGCATTTGATACGTGGGGTGTATCAGATTCCCAAATCTGCTGGATGAATGGACTTAACTAAGAACCTGGTTAACATCATCATTGCATGACATTAGTTAGGTTGGCGACTCGGCAGTCGAGGTCGCACTGAGGGAGTGTTGCATTGGCGATCGTTAGATGTTGTCGCACGAGGGAGCGTTGTGGTGAGGGCATACATCATATCATCCTGCATCTATGCACATTAACAAGACTAGATAGATGTTTATGATTGATTGCTTTTCATTAAATTCTTATTATAATTGATGCTTGTTGCAACTTAAGGTTAATAGCACCCACTGAGTTGATCACTCACTCCCACTCTGGGACGGTGTTTTAAAACACCAACCAGACTCGTTCATAGATGCAGGTGATACAGATTTCATGGAGCCTGGCGATGCGAGCCTTGAGGAGGAGGGCCGGTTCTCTTCTTCTAGCTGATGAACGGGTCCTCATCGGACTTGTAGATGGCACGTTGGATCGCCGCGCTGAGGGCTCAGCTTTATTATTTTTGACTTGTTATTCTTTTTATGAATTTGTTGGGCGTCACCTTGTGCGCCCATTTGTATTCTTTTAAGTATGTATATATAAGTATGATTGATTTTCTTCTATTTCAGTAGACTTGTGTGGTTGTGCTTCATGTTACAGGAAGTTTCAGAATGCGCATTTAGACTGGATTAATCGCATATTAATGAAAATTGGATATAAGTGACCCCGGGAACTCGGGAGTCGAGCGTATGCACGACCCCCGATTTTCAGGGTGTTACATCTAATCTATGGAATCCGATTCAATTACATAATTTTACATAAATTGAAGAATTTAAGCTTAATTATGATTGGTGCTCCGTGATTACGAGTATTTGCCCTATGAGAATAAGGATTTTGTAAGGTGTGAGAATTTTCTACACTTTATAAAGGTTGGATAAGGTATTTTCTTAAGGGCTAAAATTTTCTTAGGTGTGCATCGTAAGGGGAGATCGGTTAATCCTATAATTGGAGAAGGTGAGTAGTGTAAACTCTAGAGCTTTTGATTATAATGGAGATCTATATTGCTTTGTGTCGTGGTTTTTTCTCGCAGGGGTTTTCTACATAAAATCGATGTGTTATTTTAAACACTCCACCCAGGCTAGCAATTTGATAAGGCATGGATGACCATTCGGAACTGAACCTAAACCTTAACCGCAATCATTGCCTAAACCTAGTCCGAACCTTAACCGAACCTGAGCCGTTACATTACCATAAACCCCAACTCGAGTCATCATCCAGAGCGTGCCCAAAAGTTGATCAATTTCTCAACCCATTTCCAAGATATTTTCAAGCCAATTTTGAGCCATTTTAAGACAAATATCCAAAGACGGACTTTGGGCTACTCTCAGGGCCCGAAATAGGCCCACCAGCCAAACCACAAGAACAACCGTACCCGAGCGGTAGTCTGACTACCGTCAGCGCTAATTGGATTGTTGCCCTCTCTCGACAAGTGTATCCTCTGAGCACACAGTTGTTCCCCCTCTAAAAGTCAACTCTTTTATAAACATACCCCCAACATTCACTCTATTTACCATCCTACCAAGTCCAAGAGCCCATAAAAGCATGTAATGTGGCATTACCCTTCCCTCAACCAATCACAAGCTGATACATCCGCATTTATCCTCCATAAACCCTACAATTACCAAAATATCATCCCAAAATGTTATAAATAGCCTCCACCTCTCTTCATTTCAAGGAGTAGAAGACACCAACACTAAGAGGAGAGTGAGAGTGAGAGAAAGTAAGAGAGTGAGAGTGAAAGGGGAGTGTTTGAGTTCTCAAGCTCCTATCTTTATAGCCCCCCTCTAGCCTCCTCCAGCCATCCTCAGCTTTTATAGTCCTACTTGGGTCAATCATCTCCTACCATAATGCATCCAAACATCCAGCCATTTCAAGTGCAGGTTAAAGATCATGCAATCATCACTAATATTCATATTTTATCATATCGCATCATTACTTCCCTTCTCAACCCCCTGCTTTTATAAGTTACCATTGAATGTATGCTTTGTGACTTGCTGAAAAATTGAATCCTGTCACATCAGTAACTCATGATAGCCTAGTTCCCTTATTCATGATAGTTTAGCATCATCATATCTGTGCAAAAACTCCTCTAGACATTCTTTAGACATATAGTCTGTGGCTTGCTGGGATTTCGGACCTTGCAACATCAGAAATCCAAGTCTGCCTAGTCCCGTTTCAATCTTATCATCCTATCCCTTAAGGCTATTTTACCGCACGAAGTAGAGACCGTACATTCGTACGAGTAGAGAGGGTGCCTAACACCTTCCCTTTTTGTTATCGATGTCCCTTACTCATAATCTCGAATCGCAAATCAAGAATCAATTTAAAGCAATAGAGTCTTCGGATTCTCTAGCTTTTTGTTTTCTCCAAATTCTAGCCAACTGTGGGATTTTGAATTAAGTGGCTAGTGGCGACTTCAAGACTATCGCATCAACAATCCAAATTAGCCCAATCACACATCACAAGCATCGCCAATAAACATAAGGCCAGCGTGGGCGCCGATCTCCCAGCGTTCACAATTATATAATTGCTTGCTTAATTTTTTTAGTTATTTTAATTGTTCTATCTTCATCGAACGTAGTTCCGCAAAGTGTATGGATTAACGTTAATGTTATATATGAATTTTCAATACATAGATTTGATTTGGGTTTTTTGTGGCTTGGAATTACATCAAAGTAGTGTAAGAGAAGAACTGATTAACTCCAACAAAGTGGCATCAGAGCGTCAGGTTTAAGGATGCTCGAGAATTCAATAAAGATATCGGGGTCAGAGTTCGATATCTAAAAATTCAACGTGAATAATAATTTTGGTTTGTGGCAATAAAAGGTTAAAAATATTATAGTATCACGAGGTTAAGGATATTCTAATATTGTAAGGGTTGAGTGAGGCGTTGTTGGAGACTAAACCGAAGAAGATATTGGATATTGACTAGAGCGAACTCAAGAATAAGGCTATAAGCACAATCCATCTATGTTTGTCGATAAAGTCATGTACAATGTTCTAGACGAGGAATCACCCCTGGAGATGTAGAAGAAACCGTAAGACATACATTAACAAGTTTTTTGTGAAGAACAACTTTTTAGGCTATAAATGAAAGAAGGATCCGATCTCCTATAGCACATGAACTCATTTACAAATGTATGTAGTGAGTTGTTAAGGCTTGGAGTGACGATCAATGATAAAGATAAAGCGGTGCCACTTTTTGTTGGGGATCGTGCTGCGGAATCACACAGAGATGGATTTGGGATAGCAATCCAAGAGCACCAAGCAAACACAAGAGAACACAAAGATTTAATGTGGAAAACCCTTTCAGAAAAAAAACCATGGCACAGAGAGACAAATCTTCACTGTGAAAGCAGAAATTACAAAGATAAAGGACTAACTAGATTTGAGCAATCCTCAAATCTCTCCCTTGCTCCATCCTTTTAGAAACCCTAGAACTCTTTTAGAAAGCCTTATAATCCCTTAGAATTCCTTAAAATTCCTTAGAATACCTCTTAATCCCATTTACACACACATATATAGTTGTAGAAAGAATCTCAAACAAAATCGGAAAGAATCTTAAACGAAATCAGAAACAAATCCCCCACTTTCGTAATTTTGCGAAAAAATTTTGCGTAGAATCTGATTAGATTTAAGACATCAAATACAACAATCTCCACCATGTCTTCAATCTTCAAATATGTAGGTTCTTGTCATCTTCTCTTATATTTGTCTCTCATCATAGCTTCATCAATGCTTTTCGTGCACACTCCGTCCTCTTATTACGTTATCGCCAAGCCCAGAGAAGTTGCACAGAACTTGAACTTCTCTGTAGGAACAATCTTGGTGAGCATGTCTGTTGGATTCACGCTGGTATGAATATTCTCTAGAGTTACGCCACCTTCCTTAAGCACATGTCCGATAAAATGGTGACGAACATCAATGTGTTTAGTACGAGAGTGATAAACAGAATTTATAGCTAAATGATAGCGCTCTCGCTATCACAATTAATCGGCACGGCCTGCTGCTAAAGTCTCAACTACTTTATCATGCCTCTTAATCAAACACATTCCTTAAACACTTCCGTCACTGTCATATATTCTGCTTCGGTCGAGGAAAGTGTCACCACGGACTGAAGTTTTGACATCCAACTAATTGTTTCACCCACTAGTACAAACGAGTATCCTGAAGTTGACTTCTAAAATTCATACTGCCTGCGTAGTCTGAATCTACATACCTTACCAACTTTACCATTGTTTTCTTAAAAGTTAAGACGTAGTCTTTTGTACCTCGAATGTATCAAAGTAGTCATTTCACATCTTCCCAATATTACTTACCGAGGTTTGACATGTATATGCTCACAACACCAACTGCCTGTGAAATATCTGGTCTCGTATAGACGATAACATACATTAAACTATCAACCACGTTCGAATAAGGTACATGAGACATAATATGTTTTTTCTCATTTGATTTAGGACATTGTTACAAGGAAAGCTTAAAGTGAGCCACATGGAGAACACTCACTGGCTTTGTCTGGTCCATCCCATACTTAATCAGCACATTTTCAAAGTATTTTGTCTGTGATAACCAAAGTCTGGTCCTCTTCCCGTCTCTATGAATATCTATGCCGAGAACCCTCCTTGTAGCCCCCAGATCTTTCATATCGAATGTCCCCGATAACCGAGTCTTTAGTACGTTAATTTCAGACATATCATGACGAGCAATCAACATATCATCAACATACAATACTATGATGATAAATTTTTCATCACTCGGTGTCTTATGATAGACACAGAGATCGTATACACTCCAAGTAAATTTCTGACTCAACATGAAAGAATCAAATTTTTTATACCACAGCCTAGACGACTGTTTCATGTCGTACAATGACCTTGTTAACCTGCAAACCTTTTTCTCTACCCCTTTAACTTCGTAGCCCCCTGGTTGCTTTATATAGATATTCTCTTCCAACTCCCCATGCAGAAAAGTAGTCTTGGCATCCATCTGTTTCAGCTTGAGATCGTATTGGGCAACCAATGCCAACACGAATTTGATGGATACTTGCTTAACCACTAGCACAAATATCCCTGTGAAGTCGATTCCTTCTCTCTGAGCATACCCTTTCGCTACCAGTCTTACTTTTTATATATCATGTTTCCTTTTGAACAGCCACTTGCATCCGATCGCTTTTCGGCCCACTGGAAGCTACACAAGCTCCCATGTGTGGTTTTTGTGTAACGAGTCCATCTCATCGTCCATAGCCGCCTTCCACTTTTTTGTATTAGATTCATTAAGAGCCTCCTGAATAGTAGACGGGTTCCTTTCATCAGTAATGAGGGCATATGCAATATAAGAGTCGTTCCTGTATCTTGTCAGTAACATGCGATCACGCGGTCGGTTTTTTCTCACAGGTGGCTGCTTTACCTGATCATTTACCTTTGTCTGTGCATCTGTCCCTGCCTGAGTATCATCTGTGTCAATTCGGACGTCTACGATAAACCTTTTTTATTCCACTTGCTCTTCCTGATCATTCTTGTGGAATAGGGAGTTTTCATCGAACCTAACGTTATGGCTAGTGATGACTTTGCGGGACCTTGTTGAATAACTTGTAACCTTTCACACAAAACTATAGCTAATAAAGATGTACTTTTTGCCTCTAAGGTTTATCTTATCTCTCTCAACTGACGGTACATGAGAGTAAGCCTCATAACCAAATACGCGTAAATCTAAGTAGTCCATCGTATGACCACTCCATACTTACTTTAGAATTTTACATTCAATTACCATATACGAGGATCGGTTCACCAAGTAACAAGCCATGTTAACGGCCTCAGTCCATAAGTCATTGCGCAACGCAGCATTACTTAACATGCATCGGGCCCTCTCCAAGAGAGTCCGATCCATTCGCTTAGCCACACCGTTTTGTTCGGGCGTATGACGCACTGTGTTGTGTCTAATGATCCCTTCATCTTTGTAATATTCATTAAAATCAGTGGAAATAAATTCTCCACCATTGTCAGTCCTTAAAATCTTTATTTTTTACCTTGACCATTTTTCCACAATTGTCTTCCATTGTTTAAATATGGTGAAAACTTCAGATTTACGTTTTATAAAGTAAACCCAAACTTTCCTAAAGTAGTTGTCAATGAATGAAACAAACCATGACGACCCCCCAATGGAAACCTCTGGCGATTGCCCCCATACGTCAGAGTGCACATAATTAAAAACTCCCTTACATACATGTTTTTCAGATTTAAAAAATAATCTAGATTGTTTACCATATGTATAATGTTCGCATATATCTAAATTAGAATTCTTATAAGCTTGAATTAAACAATGATCAGATAGTACCTTTATGCTCCGCTCGCTCATGTGGCCCAGACGAGCATGCCACATACGTACCGACGTGGAATCTGCAATAGCTGCTGCCGCTCCACCTCCTAAAGTGTTCCCGATCAACCTGTAAAGGTTTCCATGCCTTTGCACTCTCATAATCATAAGTGTCCATTTTGAAACTTTAAGGACACCATCAATACCAGTGAACTTGCACCCTATAGCCTTGAATGCACTGAGAGAAATCAGACTTTTCTTTATATTAGGAATATCTCTGACATCAGTTAAGGTACGCTCCATCCCATTAAACATCTCGATGCTCACCGTACCAATAGCCACAACATTATAGGCATTGTCATTACTCATAAAGACATGTCCACCATCGCATTCCTTATAACTGGCGAACCAACTCCGATGAGGAGTCATGTGATATGATGCTCTTGTGTCAAGGATCCATTCATCTTTACGATTGTCGTGCAAGTTACCAATCATAGACACAAACAGAACATCACCACCACTTGTCTCTTCATCAGATGTGACAACATTGGCCTCCTTAGAAGAAGCCTCTGAGTTTTCTTTCTTCACTTTAGGATTAGTATAATCCCTTTTCATGTGTCCAGTCATCCCACAGTTCCAGCACTTTACTTTTCATTTGTCATTGCCATTGGATTTAGATCTAGGTCTTGAGGATCCTGTACCTTGATCAATATTTCCGCCCCTCGTAATCAGTGTATCGAAAAATGTCCGCATGCTGCCATTTAGTTTTCTCATGGCCTTCCCTTGAAGGGTTGAGATAACGGTGTCGACACTCAAGGTTTTATTTGTAGTGTACATTGTGTCCCTGAATGACTTATACGATGCCGGAAGAAAATTCAACAACATACATGCTTGTTCCTCATCTTTGATCACTTCCTCCATATTCAGAAGTTTACAAACCAATTTATTAAAGTTGCTGATGTGGGCCTTCAGATCTCCACCCTCTGTCATCTTGAAGGTGTACCACTGTCGCTTCAAGTGTAGGCGATTTTTAGAGGATTTTTTTACATATATATCCTCTAACTTTGCCCATAAACTAGCCACAGTTTTCTTCCTCAAAACATTGTATAGAACCTCATCCGTTAGACAAAAACGGATGAAATCTAAAGCATTCATGTGAAGAGTATTCTAGTCTTCGTAATTCATAGTCGATTTTCACTCCCCAAGAGCCTTAACTTCGCCTTGTTTGGTTAATAGATTAATCATCTTGATCTTCTACAACTCAAAATTATTTTTGCCCGAGTACTTCTCAATATCAAACTTGGCGTTTCTCATTGATGCTAATCCTGCAGATCCAGATCTGTGCCCCAAAGATTCTTGTTTGGTTAATAGACTGATCATTTTGATCTTCTATAACTCAAAATTATTTTTGCTCGAGTACTTCCCAATATCAAACTTGGCGTTTCCCATTGATGTTAATCCTGTAGATCCAGATCTGTGCTCCAACGACTGCTTTGATACCACTTGTTGGGGATTGTGCTACAAAATCACACAGAGATGGATCTAGGATAGCAATACAAGAGCACCAAGCAAACACAAGAGAACACAAAGATTTAACGTGGAAAACTTTTCGAAAAAAAACCACGACACAAAGCGACAGATCTTCACTATGAAAGTAGAAATTACAAAGAGAAAAGACTTATCAGACTTGAGCAAGCCTCAAATCTCTCCCTTGCTCCACCATTTTAGAAACCCTAAAACCCTTTTAGAAAACCTTAAAATCTCATAGAGTTCCTTAGAATACCTCTCAATCCCGTTTACACCTATATATATAATTGTAGAAAGAATCTTAAACAAAATCGGAAAGAATCCTAAACGAAATCAGAAACAAATCCCGTACTTTCGCAGTTTTATGAAAAAAATCTACGTAAAATCTGATTAGATTTAAGACATTAAATATAACACTTTTAGAATCCCTTTCCACATCATACGACCATCCCATCACTACTCTATTGTATGGGAAGAATACAGTGAAGCTAGAAGAAATCATTGCAACTCTCATTTCTAACGAGATGAAAAAGAAGTAAAGTGATGAAGACTCTTAGGTGGAGGGTTAGTTGTGAAAGGGGATAACGGACGTAGGAAATCCATGTAACAATCTTAATGTAATAGAAAGAAAAAGTCTACATCGAAATCAAAAGCTAAGGACAAACGCTTTTATTATTGCGTGAAGGGGCACTTCAAAAGAGATTGCCATAAATAGAAGGATGTCTTAGAAAGCAAATGTAAAAGGAGAATGGACGAATCGGATAGCGCAGTGGAAGAGAGCTTATAAGGTTATCTTCTCTCGGTCTCCTTGTGTATGAGTCATCTTACAGTTACATGAATACTCGATTTGAGATGTTCGTATATTATGTGTCCGATAAGATTTGGTTTGATTCCTACGACTCCTGTGATGGTGGGAGTGTTCTATTGGAGAATGACGATGCATGCAAGGCCATCAGAATATGGACCATAAAGGTAATGATATTTGATGGAGTTAGACGGATTTTAGGTGGTGTCAGGCATGTCTCGAATTTGAAGAATAATTTAATATCATTGAGGGTTTTAGATACGAATGGGTGTACATTAACCACATTTGGTAGTGTAATCAAGGTCACCAGATGTGCAATGGTGTTAATGAAGGGGCATAAGACAGAAAATATATACAAGTTGATTAGGAGCACAATTATACGTGAGGTTGCTATCACCTTATACACGGAATCTGACACAAATGACACTAATTCATGACACATACGGCTAAGGTACATAAGCGAGAGGGGCATGATGCAATTCCATAAAACGGAAATTATCAAAGTCATTGCAAGGCCCGTATCATAGCCTGTACCGTTTCGTAGGCTTCTGTGGTCCTCCCAATCGAATTTCGGCAACCCTCGACCTGTATCCAACATTTGCTCGCGATCCTAAGCCGAGTCCTGCATATCGGAGTTGACTCGACTCGAAACTTGTACCCTAGCAACCAAGCCGTCACTGCAGTTTCAACACTGCGACTCGCACACTGATCTGATACCGGGGCTAGAAGATATGGGCCTACGTTCATTTCGAGGAAAACAATATGCGTTGCAAATTTCGAGAGAATCTCTACGACCCGTCACATCAAATCAATCAAGTACACATCAATTACAATTCAAGTACACCACCCCTACCCCATGCCACCTCACCCTATCACAAGTACAAGCACCCATTCCCTCTTTTCCCCAAGTCAACTGTCTCTCTCCCCACCCATTCCTCTTTTATCAAAATTTCAACCAAACCTGTACCTTCCTATCCTTATTCCTTACAGCACCCATTCCACCATTTTTTTATCAATTCATCATTCCTCTCTCTCTCTCTCATTCTCTAAGCAATCTCCCAACTCCCAAGAGAGCTTCCAACGTCCAAACTCCACAAGCTTCCTAAAGCCAAGTGTGGCTCACTTTCCTACCCTCTCATCTCTCATCTTAACCCTCTATTCTTCATCAACCTCCATCAAGGTCAAAGACAAGGAGCATAGGAGTCCAAGGAGCTAAAGAAGAAGGCCAATAAGTAGGTGATCCACCGTTAAATTTCAAATTTCTAAGGGCCCACTTGTTGTGGGACCCATTTAATGTATGCATTGTATAGGGAGGGCCCAATAGTGGCGGGGTCCCTCCCCTTCACGTCTCTCTATCTCTCTCTTGTATGATGTAGAGGTGTGTGGCCCACCTGGTGTGTGTGTGTGTGTCCACCATGAAGTATGTATTATATCCATGTCATCCATATGATGGGCCCACCTTGCTGGACCGTCCAACGGCAAGCCCGCTAGCCTGCCGATCTGGACAGTCCCAGTTGGAGTGATAATACAAATATCGGTTAGATCTAGAATGGGTGGGCCATACCACATGGACCCACCTTAATGTTTATGACCTCTGCACCGTCCAGATCCATGGATGGTGGGCCCGTTTCTGATGTGCATCAACCACCCAACGTCCAACAACCTAGACATTGGATAATATATATATATATATATATATATATATATATATATATATACATACACATATAACATATATAATATAATATATTAAGGAGAGAGAGGATTGGAGTGGGTGGCCCACCACGTGGGGCCCACCTTGGTGTATATGTATTGTATAGATATAATATACTATATAATAATATATAATATAAAGAGAGAGAGAGAATTGGAGTGGGTGGCCCACCACGTGGGACCCACCCTGGTGTATGTCTTGTATATCTACTCCGTCCATCCATTTGATCTAGACCGTCCAGCGGTCTGGATGTGGATGTGATCCACAAGATGATTATATGTGTTTTGTTCACCCGTCCATTTGGACGATGACAGATGGGACCCACCGCTGATGGATGTGTTCCATCCAAACCGTCCATCCAATCAGTGGGTTAGCCTTATGACTTGAGACAAAAAAATGAGGCAGATCTAGTTATCAAGTGGACCACACTGCAGAAACAGTGGGATTGAACGTCTACCATTGAAACCCCTTTAGATTACAGAAGTTTTGAACCGATATGATATTTGTTTTTCCTCTCAGTCCAGGCCATTGTGACCTTATGAACTGACTGGATGGAAAATAAACTTTATAGTGGGCCCTCTAAATTTTAACAATGGAAATCATTATCACCACTATTATTTGTGGTATGGTCTAGATGATCTTTTGATATGATTCATTTGTTTAAATAATGCTCTAGAATAATCTCTATAGATGGGTGAATGGTGAAGCTGGAATGGCTCGTTGATACGACCGATTTGATGTATTTGGGGCCCACTTGATGAGGCCCGATGAGATGTGTTTGCGGCCCATTTGATGTATTTGAGGCCCACATGATGCTGCCCGATTTGGTGTATTTGAGGCCCATATGATGCAGCCCATTTGAGGTATATGGGCCCATTGGTGTGACCCATATGATGTGGCCCAATTGATGCATGTTGGCCCATGAGTTGAGGCCCAATGTAATATATATAAGGACTATGAGTGGGCCCAATGACATATATGTGAGGCCTTTGTGTGGGCCGAATGTGATGTATATGAGGCCCCTTGCGATGTGAGATTCCACCATGATGTATGTAATGGTGTTTATGGTGCCCATGTGTTGGGAGCAATGATGGTTTGACGTCCACATTGTAAGAGCAATGATGGTTAAATGTCCGTATTGTAACTCTCCCTAGGGCCCATTGTTAGGCCCATACTTGTAGTGTGTAAGTCGTCTAGGCCTATCTTCGTTATGAACAGAATCCATCACCTTATAACAGGTTTAGTATAGTTCCATGATTCATGCTCATACGCATCATATGTATGTTTAATATGAGGAGTGACTGATCATAACATATGCCTTCGGACAGATTATTTATGGGCTCCCTGATAGGCGGAGTTATTCCACATGGGCACACGGTACACACAATATTGCTGCATGATTGATAGTGTGATTCATGCACTTCACATTTGTATGACATGATTATTATATGCCCTAGCGACATTAAGGCTCTAGCTTCCACAGACGCATCATGGATGGTAGGATCGGACACCGAAAATACTGTTACTAGCATCGGGGCACCATAGATCTCCCTGGGTGAAAATTCCTAAACCCGATGGTACTAGAGGATGACTCCAACGTCAAGACCGAATGGATACATGAGCGCAGGAGGGCCGAATACCAGGAGGCAGTATCTCCTACTGTGTCGTGGTCGATTGGAAAGGTGTGTGGCCTTACCCGCCCGAGGGTAGGGGGCATTGTTAGGCTGAGTATGACCAGCTCGTGAATAAGTCCACTATCGACGTGCCAAATAAATATTAGCAGACTATTGGCCAGGCGGATAGTGAGATTTCTTACGCTCACTTGGACTGCGCGCCAGATAAAGGAACAGTGTGATTTGGAGTGTACTAAACCCGGTGATTATCCAGAGTGAGAACCGTACTGATATTTGATGCTTTAATGATGAGCTGCATTGATATGTGGATGAGGATTGACATGCTTGAGTTGTATCTCGTATCGCATGGCCTTGATAAGACCAATAACATTCATGTCTCGCACCGCATTGCTTGGTACGGCTGATTACATTCATGTACTCATCAGCATGATTCCACATTACTCTTATATTACATTCTGAGCATGCTCATATTGCGCACATACTTACATCGCCCTCTAAGCTTTTTATAAGCTTATGCACGATTGATGCGTGCAGGTGACGCCAGGACATGGTCGTAGCTTCACCGCAGTAGGAGCGTGCAATCAAACTTCAGGAGTTTCCGTTATTATTATCTTGTATTTTTCTTCATACGCATTATAATTTAAAGTTTTTGATAATAGTGGATTTTGTGATGGTGTTCTTGTGGTTTTTGTTTGAAGGTTATGCTTATGGTTATGCTTATTACGAATCAAAATTGATGTTAAAAATTCTCCTTATAGAATCCCAAAATCGGAACCTGGTGTATGGGTGCCGGGAGCTAAGAATGGGGTACTACGAAGGCTGTCGGCGCCAGATTCAACGATCAAAAATTTTATAAGCTCGGTTTCCTAGTTTGGGGCATGCAAGGTAGATTTTTGCAAGCATTGCATCTATGGAAAGCAGTGTAGGGCAAGGTTCAAATCAACTACACATACTAGCAACGGAGTGGTCGATTACATACATTTCGATGTGTAGGAAACAGTGACAATATCGTCCAAGGGAGAAGCATGATGCTTCGTGAGCCTCGTTGACAATTACTCGAGAAAGGTTTGACTCTATTTCTTAAAGTACAAGTCTAACTTGTTCGCTAAGTTCAGGGAATGGAATGCAGAAGTAAAAAAAACAAACTGTGAGACAGGTTAAGTGTCTCAGGTCAAATAATGGTACAAAGTATAGAGAGGCGGTATTAATGAAATTCTATATTGTACAAGGTGTTACAAGACACTTCTCAACTCTTAGGGACCCCACAAAAGAACATGGTGACTGAAGGGATAAACATAACTCTACTAGATAAGGCGAGAAGTATGTGGTTGCATGCAAAGATGCCTAAAAACTTTCAGGCAAAAGCGGTTAATATGACATACTATATTGTGAATCGATTGCCATTTGCAGCACTATACTCTAAGGTTGCAGAGGAAGCCTAGATAGGCAAGGACATCAATTACTCGAGATCAAGGATCTTCAAGTGTCTAGCATACATTAACATGCAAAGTGAACAGAAGATGAAGTTGGATCCCAAATTTAAAAAGTGCATCTTTGTCGGTTATGCGAAAGATATTAATGATTACAAGCTTTGGGATACAATTTCTCCGAAAGTGGTCATTAGCAGAGATGTCATTTTCGATGAGGCATCTATATTGAATTCCAACAAAGATTCTACAGAGAAGTCAGAAAAGCATGGTAATGCAAAGATATTGTCAGTGCAGGTGGAGTCAATTGAGTCGATTACTGAAGGTGAAATTCAATAAGAGTAATAAACTGACCAAAACAATCACTCGAATACCTAGGAAAGTATAGCCAGGAACATAAAGAGAATAACCAGTAGAGCCTAAGTTTGATATGGATTTGAATATATAGTTTCAATCACATTGTTCACAGGGAGTGGAGATCTTCCACCTCTCAAGAGGATAAGTTTGGAAAGGATGAAGACAAGTGGACGTCAGTCATAGTGAAGGATATGAAATCTCTGCATAGAAATTATACATAAGAGATGATGAAACTTTCAAAAGGTTAAAGGGCTATATAGTATAAATGGGTGTTCAGAAATAAGGAAGCATTAACAGAAAAAGATCGCTACCAGAAAACGGGACAAAAGATATGGATAAAAACTGTAGCTAAAGACCTATGGCTACGGTTATCGTCCATAGCACGATCATATCAATTAGTGTTGTAGCCATATGTCTAAAAGTTATGGCTACGGATTAAACCCGTAGCCATAGACCCCAGTGACTATAGATTATATCCGTAGCCACAATTTCTGTAACGAAATGTATATATAGTTACGGATAATATTTGTAGCTAAAAGTATAATGAAATTTGTAACAGATGAGTACTCACAGAGGTAATGAGATGAGTAGATTACAATGAAGTTTTCTCTCTGATTGTGAAACATATGTCAATCAGTGTGCTACTGACTATTTTAGCAAAATTTAATTAAGAATTTGAGCAACTTGATGTGAAAACATCATTCCTTCATGGGAAGTTGGAGGAAGTTATTTGCATAAAGCAGTAAAATAAAATAAAATTAGAGGAGCTTGATAAGGAAGATTACATATGTGGACTGAGTCATTATATAGGTTGAAGAAGTCTCCAAATTAGTGGTATAAGTTGTTCGATTCTTAGATGGTAGAGATTGGGTATATCAGGTGTGAGTATGATTAATGCACTTATTACATGGTGCTTCAGGATAAGTCCCACATTCTAGTGATATTATACGTTGATGACATGCTGATTATTGCGAAAGACAAGAATGAGATGCTATTGCTTGAGTCTCTGTCAAGTAAAGAGTTTGACATGAAGGATCTGGGCACTATGAAGAATATCCTAGGCATGGAGATTTATACAGACCGAGAGTATGGGAAGTTGTGGCTGTCTCAAAATGGTTATGTGCGAAAGGTACTAGAGAGGTTCCACATGGAATGTGCTAAACTAGCTAGTGCGCCTCTAGCAGGTCACTTTAAGTTGTCAGTTAAGTCATGTCCAAGCATAAATGAGGAGATTTAAGACATGTCATGGATGTTGTACACGAGTGCAGTGGGGAGTCTCATGTATGCGATGGTTTACACAATGTCGGATATCCCATAGGCACTTGGTGTGATCAACAGATATATGACAAATCTAAAAAATGAGCGTTGGAATGCTATTAAGTGAATTCTTAAGTATCTCATGGGCATAATCGACATTGAGATCATATTCAGAGGATCTGGACCTTCAAGTGGAGTTGTAGCCTATGTGGATTCAGATTATGCAGGAGATCTGGACAACAGGAGATCTATTATGGGATATGTTTTCACACTAGTAGGCGGATTGAGATATTAGAGATATACGCCACCGTCTAATATACCATTATATACAACCAAGGCAGAATAATGGTTATGATGGAGGTGTTAAAGGAGGCATTATGGTTGGAGTGTCTAATAGGAGAACTCGAGTTGAAGTGTATATAAGGCGATTTGGTTGCATTGAGATAGTCAAGCATTATCCATCTAGCAATGAATCAAGTGTATCATGCAAGAACCAAGAACAATAACGTAAGGTTTCACAAGATACGAGAACTCATTACTTCATGAGAGATTCTATTTTAGAATAGTCATACAGACGAGAATGTCGCATATGTGTTGACAAAGCCAGTGAACTACTTTAACTTGATCAATCTTACTAGCCACTGATGAGTTGGGGACCCTTACACAAGGGTGCGAATGAAGTTGCGTTCTAGGTGGAGGATGCAAGGGGTGGCCTACTCTTAAGGTGGAGGCTAGTATGGAAAATCTTCAGGGTGACTTGGTAGAATACAAGTCAAGGTGGAGATTGTTGTGTGAGTTCCTTGGATTTTGTCAGCCTGAATGTCGATGCAGGGCATTGTTCGGATCGATAGACTGTTGGTCCGACCCACAGAGTGTAAGTTTTCTCATATGTAGAATAGGGTTTCGTCAGTTCGAGTCGATCCGACCGATGGACTCCGATTAAGTTATGTGGTATTGCGAAAATCGTGATATTTAAGCCTAGTTGTAATTGAGGTCTGGCAAGTATGAGTGTTTTCTCTTTAAGGGTAAGGGTTTTGTATGGTAAGAGGGTTTTTTACACTTGTAAGGGCTTATGAATGGATTTTCTTAAGGGATAGGGTTTTTTAGGTGCTCATCATAAAGGGAGATCGAGTGATCCTGTAATTGGAGAAAGTGAGTTGTGTAAACTTTAAGGCTTTTTTATTATAGTAAAAATCTTCGTCGCTTTGTGCCATGGTTTTTTTTCCTCAAGGATTTTTTTTACATAAAATTAGTGTGTTCTATGATTATTTGCTTGGTTGTTTTGATTATTTCGATTGTTCTATCTTCGTTGAATGTGTTTTTCCAAAGCGTACAAATTACCGATAGTATTACCGATAGTATTATATCCAAATTTCTAATACCTAGGGTTGATATGTGTTTGTTGTGGCTTGAAAATATATTAAAGTGGTGTGAGAGAAGCCGATTAACTCCAACACTTTAGATATAGAACGTGGTGTAGAGATTGAGCGTTTTAGATGTTGTGTAAAATATGTATTGCACACCATTTTAATGTGGTGGGGCATCATCACCCATCTCTCATGGGCCAAACTTTGATATTCCAAAAGAGTGTAATGGATGATACGTAGGTACCTAGAAATTACTCGGTATTAAAAGGTGACATAAATTGAACCTTTCAAATCAAGGATGTATATCGAAAGGTATACACGAATCGAGTTAGCTCGGTTAACTTGCTCAACTCAATTGGGAAAAGCTCGAATCGACTCAGCTCAAAAATGGATTTGAGCTGAGCCGAGCTAATTTTTTAAGACCAAGCTCAACTCGACTTGATTCAAAACTTGTCTCAAATTTGACTCCCTTTGAATTGATTGGTCTCAAATCCGATGAACTTAATATAAATATATTTCATAAATATTTATATTTAAACATTAAAAGGTCTAAAATCTAAACTTGAGTTGACTAGTCAAGCTCAAGGATTAAGCCGAGTTGGGCCAAGTTTGACTTAGTTCGGCTCGTGTACAGCTAATGAGTTAGATTTCTTTTTTTATACTTTTTTTAATACACACACGCACACCTGCACGCACTCACGCCAAAGTGGAATTTCACCAACCATGGGTGCTCGAACCCTTGACCGGGTGTTGAAACTCTTACGATTCTACCACCGGAGCAATAGTAAGGACCCCAGTAATTTTCATTTTACTATATATTGGCTGATATTTATTCAGCGGGATGGGCCAATTGATAGGCCCTCGTGATCTCACACGTGTTATACTAGTGTGTCCCTTGCCTTTAAGTGCCGTGGAGCCCACTGAGTTTCTGTGTTACATCCACTCCGTCCATCCACTTTGCCAGCTATGAGGGGGATTCAAAACTCAAGAGGACCACATCACAAGAAAAAGTGTCCATCTAAACACCCACCTTTACTTCCCACCTTCCAACGTGATGTTTCCGTACTATCCAACCCCTTCATCGGGAAGAAGATTCAATGATTAGCATTCAATCTCCACCGTTTATTGTGTGGCCCACTAAGCTTTGAATCTGCCTCATGTGAGCTTATGTTCTAAAATAAGCTGGCGCAATAAATGAATGTAGTGGTACGCAGACATTGCAGTGGACCCATGGAATCGGATTGCGTACTGAGTTACTCAGTACGCTTTTATCGTACTGAGTAAACTCAGTTGGGGCCACTGTTAATGTGTACAGTTTATCCACACCGTCCATCCATTTTTACTGATAATTTCAACGGTTGATACCAAAACTGAAGTGAATCAAAAGCTCAAGTGGACCATTACACAGGAAACAATGTGGAATAATGATTTCCACCGTTGAGACCTTCCTAGGGTCCAAATTATTTTTATTTGTCATCCAACCTGTTCATAAGATCACAAAGACATGGATGAAGAGAAACCACAAACATCAGCTTGATCCAAAACTTCTTTGGCCTCCAAAAAAAAATTCAATGGTAGAGGTTCAATCAAACTGTTTCCTGTAGTGTGGTCCACTTGAGATTTTAATTTGCTTCATTTTTGGGATATAGTCATAAAATTATCTGTTAACATGGATTAATAGAGTGGATAAAATAAATAAATAACAGTGGACCCACACAGTTTACTCAGTACGCTAAGGGTACTGAGTTACTCAGTACGCAATCCGCTTGCCCCGCACCCCAGGCTCCTTGTGCGAGCGCCTGCCGCAGGTAGCTTTAACTAATACCAGCGGAACTCACGTGAGTACTGAGGAACGCCGATTTCCTGGGAAAGCCTTCCGCTGGAAGTTCCTGCGCAGGAAACGTAAGTGGGGTCCACCGTGTTTTTAAGAAATCTACCCCGTCCATTCATTTTTTGAGATTATTTTAGAATTTGAGACAAAAAATGAGAAGGATCTGAGATTCAAGCGGGCCGCACTAAAGGAAAAGGTGGATAGATAAATTCCGACCGTTGAAACCTCCCTGGGGTGGACAGTGATATTTAAATTCCATCCATACCGTTCATAACATCATTCCCAATAAGATGAACTGAAAAAACAAACACCATCCTTATTCAAAACTTCTGTCACCCCACAAATATTTCATCTGTGGACGATCAATTCTCGAGTTTTCAGCCCACTTGAGCCTTGAATCCTTCTCTTTTTTTGTGGACGATCGATTCTCACGTTTTCAGCCCACTTAAGTCTTGAATCCTTCTCGTTTTTTGTAACGTGCCGTAAAATGATCTTACAAAATGGATAGACTGAGTAGATTTCTCACAAATATCACGGTGGCCCCGCCTACGTTTACAGCGCAGGAGGAAGGCATCTGCACGAAATCCGCATCCAGTACAGTATGATCCGAAAAGGATGCGGATTTCCCAGGAAAGCAGAAAGTTCCTGCGAAAGGATGCTTGGTGGGCCATAGAGATGTTTGTGAGAAATCTACTCCGTTCATCCGTTTTGAGAGATCATTTTAGAACATCTAACCAAAAATTATATGTAACGAAGATTTAATTGGGTCACATGAGAGGAAACAGTGGGGATTCAGTGTGAATCGGTGAAACATTTTTGTAGCCATAAAATTTTTGTGTCAGGATTTTTTTTTGGTATTTTCACTGCATCTTAGTGGTAATGACCTTATAGACAGCTTCGATGGTATATAAACATCAATGTGGAGCCCAGGAAGGTTTCAACGGTAGGAATTTCTTTCCCCAATCTCTCCTCTTGTGTGACCCACTTGAGTTTTGTATCTACCTCATTTTTGGCATCACATATTAAAATGATCTTTCAAAACAGATGAACGAGTTGGATTTCTCACAAACATCTCAGTGGCCCCCACCCAGCAACCTTGCGCAGGAACCCCATGCTAACGGATTTTGCAGGAAATCCGCGTCCATCTGAACAGAGATGAGACGCAAGAGCTGGGCAATTCAAGGTGGGCCCCATTAGGCACATGTGATGGCCACAAAATAAGGCCTATGGTCTGATCAGGTGGGCCACAAATTCTTCAATAAGGTGTTATATTAATGGCATTGCTCAGGCCATTAGTTTTGTACAATAAAAGGCTTTGTAGGGCCCACCATGATTGTAGGTGATATGCACTCTCCATCAAGTGTGCCAGCTCGTGTTAATTAATTGAGACTAGGGCAGATATGAAACTCAGGTGGGCCCCACCATGGGGTCAGTGGAATGAGAACGGACACATGCGGATTGGGTAGATTGGATGTAGATCGGATCCAGCTCCAAGTCTAAAAATCTATAGTTGGATTCGGATTCAGCTGGGATCTAAAAGGTGATATCCATATTCAATCCACTCATAAATAACAGATCTATTTTCGATTCAAAAATTCATATAATCATCGAATTCGAGTTAGATATAGGTCCGAATATACTGCATCAAAAATTTAAAAAAATATATAAGATGATATATTTAATTTAGTAATAAAATAATGCAATTTAAATATTTTTCATTTTAAATCATACAAAAGCGTTGAAGTCAGAAGAACATAAGTTGAACCGCCACACAAAACTCCCTATTGTGGAAGTCCAAATGGTTGAAGACTTGAAGCATGCAATAGTGGGGATCCGATTGGATCTCACTACTAGATTTGGATCTGATCTGAATGTGATTCAAATTTATTTTTGTGAATCCGAATTCGGTTCATTTAGCTAATCAGTCTATTTTAAGATCCAGCTCCGCATTATACTGAGTTCAGAGTGAATCAGATCTCGAATCTGCCCTGCTCCATTGAGAGCCCTAGGACCTAGCTAGAGACAGACGATCCTGACGGGGATATTGTGGAGCCCACTATTATGTATGCATTTTATCTACACTATTGACCCTTTTTTATAGATCATTTTAGGGCATGAGTTCAAAAAGGAGCCATATTGAAGGCTTGAGTGGACCACAGCACAGGAAGCAAGGGTGACAATGACGCCACCGTTGAAACCTTCCTAGGGTCCACCATAATATTTATTTTCCATCCAAATTGTTCATAAGGCCACATAGAACCAGATGAAGGGAAAACATAAATGTTAATTTGATCAAAAACTTTGGTGGGCCTCAAGACGTTTTCAATGGTAAGCATTCAATCTCTATCATGTGGTCCATTCAAGCTTTTGATCTAACTCCGTTTTGGGCTCATGCCCTAAAATGATTTGTCAAAAAAGATGGACGGCATGGATAAAACACATACATCATGGTGTGCCCCATAAAGTCCCTTTTAGGACTACCCATCTCTTACTAGGTCCGGTTGCATCCAATGACAACACCCACCATTGAAAACTCAAACCACCGTGATGTTTATATGTAATTCTAACTCCAATAAAAACAAAAAAAGTGAGTACAACTTGTTTACACTTGTATTAGAGCAGTTCACACAACTCAATATAATGTCCCTATGTGGCACTATATACGAATGATGAATCAAATCTTACTCATGCTCCGAGGATATCTTCTGATCCCGCTACTTTTAGCAACACATAATCCACCAAAATCAAAATGGCTCAGAGCTATATGCACATTTGTAGTGGAGAAAAGTGGAACATTGGAAGAAGGATGCGGTTATCGCACAAGTGACACGTATGACTGAGCAACTTGCTCAGTAAACTTAAAAATACCTGCCAATGTCGGATTCTCACAATTCAGATACACACGGTAAGGCCATCTCATATAATTATACCGAAAAGAAAAAATTCTACTTTCATGGTGACTATGAAAGATTAAGAAATTGATTTTTCTTAAATTAGAAAGAGATTAAGTGATACAATGAGGAATTCGAGTCCAACTGGAATACAATCCTATATCATTCAAGGATAAGATGTAGACCAATAAAGTAACCTTGATATGACCAGCAACCAACACCCTATTAAGAGCTCGAGGCAATAACCAATCCAACACATACACAATCTCTCTTACAGCACAACATTATCTACCTCAAGTCCTCCATTTTTATTGAGCCATTGCTGTAACAAGTTCGAAGTTTAGCATAACTTATAACTACTGCTGTCCAACATCATTGATGCAGTACACTTAGGAGCAGTGTAAATATCTACAACTACCGTTATCGAATCTCTTATCAACCGAGTTCATACTTGAAAAATCTCACTAATCATATATTGTATATCATGCACCACAGTTATCCTATCCATAAAGGCTTTTCTGTTTATTTTATTTTCTTCGTTGATTATACTGATCTTACTTCTAAATCGATAAAATTGACAATTGACCTTTTATTTTTAATTTTAATAATCCATTATTATATTATTGAGAAAGTTGAGAACCACAATTACTATTGAAAGAAAAGTCATTATTTCAAAGTAAAAAGATCCCATTGAAGGACTAACGCTCCTATTTTAAATTGCCTAATCACTGCAATGCTGGTGGATGGATAGCCAGATTAACCTTCGTAAGTCTGAACTTATGGCTGATTTGACACCCAGGGTCATAAGTATTCAATTGATCCGAGTCGAGTACGACTTTGGCATGCCTAGCACTATCATAATTGCACACTTTTGACTCAACATGAGTTGTTTATTAAAACGTGTGGTTCCGTGTCTGATTGAAAAGTAACACAACCCCTATAAAGGAAAAAGCCAAACGTTGCTCTGATCCAAAACTCCAATGTGCCCTAGGAAGGTTTGGAATGTGTCTCCATTTCCTTGGTTGTCTATGGTCGGGTCTAATTAGTTTTGAATTTTTTTCATCTTTGGACTAACATCCTAACATGCTCTTTCACAAATTATAGATGGAGTGGATGCCACACACGTTATGATGACCCGGTAGAGTTTTGTTTTTTTGTTTTTTTTTGTTTTTGTTTCATATGCTAATTATGTAGAGGGGTGGGGGCAACGGTGAATCGTTAAACATTAATACTTTGAAAAAAAAAAAAGAGAGAGAGAAAAGAAACTATGGTTTGTCTTAAAAGGTATGTTGCACAAATCATTAGGCGAGTTAGGCTCAAAACAGAGGCAAAATTAAAATTAAATAGGCCACGCTTGAACATTTCAAAATTCAGGTTGAAGCCAACCTTAAGATCGGCCATGTTGATAGCCACAACCACCATCATTTCCACACTGTTGCTCGATTCGATGAATATCTAATAGCCATTCCACACGCGCGCGCACCCACACACTCACGCTGTAATAGGATTTCACCACTGTAATAGGATTTCACCACCTGTAAGTGCTCAATCCATTGACCTGGTGTTGAAACTCTTGTGAGCCGTGTTGATATAGGTAGCTTTTCAGTGATTTATCAAACCTATTTATCCACAAATACATGGAAAAATAAGAGAATGTATCCCAAAATATAACTATCAACAAAGATTGCATGTCTCGTTCAATGCATGCTTGGAATATAATATTTTACCTACATGTATCACATATGCCAAGTGTTCCAAATATACAGCCATCCGAGTTCGAATACTCCACACATTCACATATGCCACCAACAATCTTTAAACACCCAACATACAAACTATATACTACAAGTGCGCATTTATCTTCGTAAGTACTGCATATGGTACCACCCACATTTAATGCCTCTATATTCCCGGTTATCATCATCATCTAAATCTTATCCTAATTATTTCTGTCAGCTTTACGAATCTTGTTATGTCATTCTATTCCATGGAAGACCATGTTCTTAAATAAAAAACCAAGTAACTAGTGTCAACATCATGACTTTGATAGACTGTCCAACATAAATAAACATAAGCTGCTTGTGTTGACCCAACTTTGCTTCCATCCAAACAACCCCTCAAGGTGCTTGATGGTCCATTCATTGATGGCCCATCAGGTGGGCCCCACTTTTATTGGACCATGAAAAACAATTCACTCCCAAGAAAAAAGACTTTAGGCCGGAAGATCTCAATTGTCCTGTACTGGACAAGTACGTAGAGATCTTCGTGGGACCGGGGAGGGAGTTTCAATCGATCTTTTCTAGGATTCCTTATCACGATACGCACTAATTTCTTTCCATTGATAGATAATTAAGAGGGCTCCCCCCTTGAACAGACTCTTAAAGGTTAGGTTACTACCTGCCTCTACGGAAGAGGTGTACTTTGTACCGCCCGGAGGTCATATAGATCGGAAGGAGATATGGTCACTGTGCAATAACAACAAAGGGTTTGGATCAAAGTAGGTTTAATGATCAAAATGTATTAGATGGTCATAGGTCCAAAGCCATATAAACAAGGACAACATCCTCCTAGCTTATATGAGCTTATCATGATGGCCCATCTAATGTACATTCAAGATCTATGATTTAATCAATTTTACTGTTTGGCTATGATTTGCATTTCCATGATCCATGAAAATGCAGGCGCCCTAACCATTTCCACTAGTAGGCCATCTAAAGGAACGTCCTAGATCTTATGCTCGTGTGCCATGTTAGCATGTGTGGGGCACGTAGGCACATCCAGATGATGCATTCCAAGAAGCATGTTCCTCAAAGCAGCACACCTCATGTTTCGATTTATTCTAGGCTTGGGCTGGGTTAAAGGGTACCCAAGCAAAGCTCATGGCCCATCGAGATCAACGGATGGATCATTGTAATGTACACATGTGCAACTTTTCTGGTGTGGGGAATGATCTCATCCATTCGTATGATATTCTAGAGTTGTTTGGGGCCCACCTGTTATGTGTATGTGGAATTCAGACAGTGAATCCAGT